>NC_050443.1:12009103-12292860 GCF_903995425.1 Onychomys torridus
ATATTTTCCAAAATCAAATGAAAATCTCTACACACAGAGAAATCACAGTATGTTCACAAGTTACATGTTTTTCTTAAAGCCCACAAGCAGTTAAACATTTTGTTATGTTAATTTTTCTTCCGTAACATCTTTACCCCAAAGCAATGACTGTTTTACAATTGGTTAACAAAGTTTTAAGGAAGCCATGTATATTTCAGCCTATTCCTTTTGTATTGGCAGGAAGCTGCTTGCGTGTAGCAGATACCTACAAACTTCATTCCTGTGTTCAGCTAACTGTCTATCTTCGTTTACATACAATAGGGACATTTAATTTATTTTCACAACTTTGCTTTTTCAAGCTGCAGCCTAGGGCTTGTGATTAATTCTGTAAGCTACATGACCCAGGAACTCAGGCCTAACTCTGGGTGTAGGGACATAATTGCCTTCTTTAATCATCAGACTGTTTTCCAGCAGACAGAATCCATGCATCTATAATGCATGAGACTTCCTTGTTTTCAGGTTCCATCCTCTGCAAATCCCACAAAAACCAAGGGGAAGGTGACTTCTAGCCTATTTTTTCTTTTGTGTCTCTTATTGGAACAATTAGCAGAAGAACACAAACTATTTCCCTAATCATCTTCACTACCTGTCTTAGTCACCTGTATCTTTTAGGCTGGCTCAGAACATTCAGTCAAATCATCGATCTAACTAAGCATCCTTGCTCTTATAAAAATCATCTTCTTTATGATCTAAAAGTAAAATGTCCAGTGAAAAGTGGGATTTTTCCAAGAAACCATCACACTATTGTTGGAGAATATTATTTTAAGGTGTTACTTTTGTTTATGTTACATTTGTTTAACTCTGTGGAGTTGTGTTACTAAATCACCTGATGGTCTAATAAAGAGCTGAACAGCCAATAGCAAGGCGGGAGAGAGGATAGGTGGGGCTGGCAGGAGAGAGGATACATGGAAGGGGAAAAAAGGGCAGGTGAGGAGAAAAAGGGGCAGAGGATGCTAGAGGATGCTAGGAAAACAAGGAAGTCTCATGCATTATAGACCCATGGATTCTGCCTGTTGGAAAACAGGCCACCCCTCCACAGAGCCACCCATGGAGTGAGAGTGAAAGCAAGATTACAGAAGTAAGAACAGGAAAAGTCCAGAGGCACAAGGTGGAAGGGATAACTTCAAGTCAAGAAGAGTTTGCTAGCAGCAATCCAAGCCAAAGCTGAGCATTTATAATTAAGAATAAGCCACTCTGTGTGATTTATTTGGGAGCTGGGTGGCGGCCAGTCCCCAGAAGAGCGAAAACAAACAACAAAATTATGACGTTCCTATGTGGGGTAGAGTAAAAGAAAATCCAACAACACACTGTACTAGATACAGTGGGGTCCTTTCACACAGTATTCACACCATGTCGCATACAGCAGGAACACAGCAGCAGCAACTGGAGGAATCACAGAAGCAGCAAGGGGCATTCTGGAGACTATTCCACTCCCCAGGTGCCTCTCCAGCCTTTACCTTTGTGATTTGGTGAATCAAACTCCATAACCCCTTTGAGAGGGGTTATGAACTACCCACTGACAGGGGTGGCATATCAGATATCCTGCATGTCAGATAACTTACATTATGAATCACAACAGTAGCAAAATGATAGTTATTAAAATAATTTTATGGTTGGGGGGTTGCCACAGCATGAGGAACTATATTAAAGGGTTGCAGCATTAGGAAGGTGGAGAAGCACTGCTCTAGAAGGCAGACATGCTCCTTTTTGAGATCATGTGACCCTGTCACCCCTGAGACAAGTGTGGCTGCTTTTACAGCCCCAATCTCAGTTCTCAGACAGGCCTGAAATTGAAATTCCTGTTACAGTCCCTGGCCCACAAGGGCCTCAAGTGGAAAGTGTGATGGCATGACCTGGTGATGGGGAACCAAGACAGGACCCAGATCACTTAGAGGGGCAATGGTCTAGGCACAATGGCTGGACACGCAGAACACAGTTCTTCTGTCTGTAATTGTGAAACTGTGTCCCCAAGGGCTCAGTCTCTTCAGATATATGTACATGGGTCTTGAAGGAGATTCTGTGGAACATTCTAGACAGTATCTTAAACAGTGGGAGCAAGGTCTTCCCAATGACTTGAAGTAGGGCCCTCACCTGGAAGATCAGAAGTGTTTGAAAGCCACAAAGGGACAGATGCTCTCTGGTCCTGAGGGAGCAGATGGCTTCTGGGATTCAGGGTCACCCTAGAAGTGGGGTGTAGTTATGCTCACTTCCCCTCAGCACACCCTATTCTCAGTTGTCTATGAAAAGCTGGGTCTCCCACCACCCCTTTGAGTGCCAAGGAGTGGGATCTTCCCAGAGTCAGACAGTAGAGAATGCAGGAGAGTTTTGGCAGGTGGAGCTGAGGAGCAGCTGTAGGTCCTAGTGGTGGAGCACCCGGCTGATGGTTGCCCTGGCCAGTGGGGTTTCAATGGGGGCGACACACCTGTGGGAGTGAATGAAAGGAACAGGTGACACAAGAGACAACAGCAAGACAGGATTCTGATCAACCTTCAAATTTTATTTTCCTCAGCAACGCTTATATATCACAGGGGAAAGGGGCAGGAAGGAGGGAAGGGGGAAGAGACGTGGAAGGGGTGCAAGACATGGGAGACGTGCAGGTCGTGCAACTGCAGGATGTCGGCTAAGGTCAAAGGTCAGGGCCCATTTATTCTGTTGCTGGGCTACCTGACCATGGAATGCTCTTTACATTCGGTTGCCATGGCACCTGACTGTGGAATGTTCTTATCTTTGGGAGCCTCCGGTTAGTAAACAGGTGTTACTGCTCTGGGGAAGGGCAGTGAGCTTATGACTTGTTCTCTGGCTTAGCTAGTACTTTTCCATGGTTCATGTCTGGTTCCTGACATCTTGGTCCCTGGCTGATGGTCACCAGGAGGTGATGCACAGGCTGCTGGGTACTGTAGAGTGAGTCTATTGGCAGAGTGGCTCCTCTGAGAATACAGCCTTGTGCTACAACTTTAAGGAGTCCTTCCTGCTGAGTGCTTCTGGGTAGAACTCCCTGACTTTATTCTGAGCTTCCAGGCACAATATCCCCCAACAATTGAGGCTTCCTCATAAGTCACTTGTCCCCATCACATTGTGTGCTCTTGTTGCCAACTACCTTTTCTAGAACCTACAGGTCTTCACAATGACTTTCCTCTTGCCCCTGTCCCTAGCAAGGTGACTGTCTGGCTGGAGGCCAATGTGAGACAAGCTCTTAGGTCCTGAGTCCTTGTGGTTGTTTGAATATAATTGGTCCCTATAAGCTATTGGGAGGGCACTATTAGGAGGTATGGCTTTGTTGTAGTAGGTGTGGCCTTGTTGAAGGAAGTATGTCACAGTGGGGGTGTAATTTGAGGTATCCTATGGTCAAGCCATGCCCAGTGTCTCAGACCACTTCCTGTTGCCTGTGGATCAAGATGTAGCAGCACCTTCTCTAGTACCATGTCTGTCTGCATACCATCATTCGCCCCTCCATGATGATAATAGACTAAAGGTCTGAAACTGTAAGCCACCACCTCAATGAAATGTTTTCCTTTGTAAGAGTAGCTGTGGTCACAGTGTCTATTAACAGCGACAGAAACACTGAGACAGAAGTTGGTACCAGGGACTGGAGTATTGTGATAGGCTGGACCATGTTTTTATTTGGAGTAATGTTGGGTATGGGAGTTTGGATTATGAAAGCTGTAGAATGCTTTAAGTACTGCTTAATGGGCCAGACTACTAGGAACATGGAAGACATTGGTGTTGATTTATTTGAACTGTGGGGGACTGGTCAAGAGATTTCAGAGGAGAAGAATATTAATATGTGGCCTACAGATTGTTCTTGTGATATTTTGGTGAAGAATATAACTGCTGTTTGTCCTTGTCCCACAAGTCTGCATGAGGCTAAAATGAAGTGTTTTGGATTAATTCCATTGGCACAGGAAATCTCAAAACAGCCTAGTATAGACTCTGTTGTGTTTTTATGACTGGCCACTCTTATACACATTTATAAGAGGAAGCTGAGTGAGGAAAAAATACAAAATGTACAATTTGAGGAGAAAGAGCACCAGGAAGCTGAATGGAACTAATTCTTGTATTCAAAGAGATAAACAGATTAAGAAATGGAATACAGGGAGTGGTGGTCTCGGGGCAAGATCCTACCAAGCTAAGTTTCCAACAGGTAAAAAAAAATAAAGAAAAGCTTAAATCAGGATGTGGAGGTACATGCCCTTAATCCCAGTACTGGGAAGGCATAGGCAGGGGGATCTCTTAGTTTGAAGCCAATTTGTTCTAGAAAGCAAATTTCAGGACAGCCAGCTTAGGCAGTGAAGGAAACCAACAAAAACTGAAAATTGGTGGAGATGTAATTAAACAAGGGGGTAACAGTACAGCACCAGTGAGCAACAGAACATGGCAGCTTTGGCCACCTGGTTCTGGATTAAGGATGGAAGAAATGGACTATGGAATTTGCCTCCTAGACTAAGGAAAACCACTAGGACAGTCATGTTTCAGGGATGTCCCTAAATGGAGGATCAGAGAGGCCATTGTGTGAAGCTGTGAAAAAGAAGCCTGGATTGCTTTGGAGACCCCAAGATGTCAGAGATGCCAGAGCCTTGAGATACCTGCTGAGAGGAGCTGTAACAGGGAGTGGAACCAGCCAAAGAGAGAGAAGTGTGTTGTGTTCAACATAGCTGAAAAAAGCTGTAGATCTGAAGATCAGTTTGAAGTAAGACCTGGAGATGCAGAGTTTGGAGTTTGCCCAGATGACTTTCAGTCTTACTTTGGTCCAGTATTTCCTCGTTATGCTCCCTTCCCTATGCTTTGGAAGAGTAAGGTATATCTTGTGTCATTATATGCTGGAAATATGTGTTTTTTAATTGTTATTTTATAGGAGATTATAGTTAAGAGATTGCATGAATCTCATAAGGAACTTTGCACTTTTAAACATTGTTGATCTGTGATAGACTATGGAGACTTTTGAAGTTGGACTAAATATATTTTACATTATGATTTTGTTACAAGCTTATGGGGGCCAGGAAGTGGGATGTGGTGGTTTGAATGTGATTGGCCCCCACAAGATATCAGGGAGTGGCACTATTAGGAGGTGTGGTTTTGTTGGAGTAGATTTGGCCTTTTTGGAGAAAGTGTGTCACTTAGAAGCAGGCTTTAAGGTCTCCTATGCTCAAGCCATACCCAGTGTCTCAGATTAATTCCTATTGTCTCTGGATCAAAATTGTGGAATCTCAGCTCTTTCTCCAGCACCGTGTCTGCCTGAAGGCTACCATTTTCTACCATGATAATGGACTGAGTCTCTAAACCATAAGCACTCCGATTAAATGTTTTCCTTTACAAGAGTTTCTGTTGTCATGGTGTCTCGTCACAGCAATAGAAATCCTAAGACAGTCCTGATTATCAGTCATCCCCCAAGAGGTACCAGCACTGTGACAGGACCCAATGTCAGACTGATGTGGCTGCAGGTCAGCCCAGGGAATGCTGGAACTTGCTCAGTGAGAAGGTGGTGGCTTGTGTTGTGAGAACCTGAATTATAATGGGAAATGTGAGGTTTTGTCCCCTCTTATTTTAGATTAGCTTTTATTCTCCCTGTCTCTCAGTCTGTGTCATTGTCTCTGTCTCTGTCTCTGTATCTCTCTCTCTTTCTCTGTATGAGACTATGCCACATGTGTGTAGGGTTTCTACTGAAGCCAGAAGAGGGCATCATTGCCCATGGATATGAAGCTGCATGCAGCTGTGAACCTCCTGATGTGTGTGCTGGGAACTGAACTCAGGTCTTCCAGAAGAACATCAAGTGCTCTTAGCTTCTGAGAGTTTGGAAATTTTGTGTTTGGAAGGTTTTGAGTTTGCAGGTTCTCTTGGCATGTCTCTATCAATCTCATTCTCCCCACCCGTGACACAAACCTCATATTGTACACTGTAATAAGGAAGACAGTTGTGCTACCACCGGCCTATCTCTATCCAGGGACCCTCAGTTGTGCCCTGTTGAGGCAATGTGTTGAGAACAGTTACCTTCTCCAGGGAGTCAGGACTCCACTCCTGCTTTGTCACTGCAGGCCCATCTCCTCTGCTAATCCCAGGCCCCTCTCAGCTCTCACAGAACTCTGAACTGGCCATCACAACACCATCCTGTTAACAAGTGTCTGCTCCTGGTGCTGGTCAAAGCTTTTATGTCGTCCTAGGAGAAGCAGAGGTGTGCATGCATGCATGTGCATATGTGTTTGTGCACCTGGACACACGTACAGTCTCAGGTATGAGAAATTAAGAACCATTCAACAAATATTTATTTAAATGTAAAAATTTGAAGGCTAGGGTAAATCTCTGTAGGCAGAGCTTATTAAGTGTGCAAAAGGCTCTGGATTTGATCCCAGGAATTTGTTCCATGAAGATAAACACAGAAGCATGAGAAGCTCAAAGTCATCTTTGGTTATGTAGTGAGTTTGAAGCTAGCCTGGGATATGTGAGGCTCACAGTCACAAAAGTTTTTTAAAAAGCTAGGAAAGAAAAAGGTAATAGTAAACAGTGATCTTTGGATGAGTGTTTGACACACTTTTATTTACTTTCTCCTGAATTCCTTGTTGTTGTCCTTACACCTCCACCTACCAAATGTGGAGCATGTCCCCCCATACAACATTTAACTGAGCATGACCATGGAGCTTGGTCACGGTGGCCAAGGGGGCTGAACACAACCTCACTCTTCCAATCTGACATTCGAAGTATACCCTATGATTGGCCCCTCTGACTTTTGTGCATCCATGGTATCTACTGTATGTCACAAACCTCAATTTACCTTAAAGTCATGGGCATCATACCTGGAAAGGCCCAGAGCACGCGCCTTCCTGTGGTCTGAGGTGAGTCATGAGCCTGGTCCTTAGGCACATGTCTCCTTTAAAGCTCTACTACAAATGAGGATTTTGCTCACCAACCAGGTGGTGGCTGTAGCCCCAGATTGCATGCTCTAGGTGTCAGGTGTTTGCTCTCTGCTTTTGTGATGTTCCCATGGGCTGGCCAGGGAGAATGTCTGTAGGAGGTGGGTGTGTTGCTGTCAGTCAGTTTTCTCATGGGTCCCCATTAACCCTGATACTTGATATTTTGTCAAAAGGCAAAATAATAATTGTGTGAAAGACACACACTGGCTTCTATTCCTGTTTCTAGAATGAGACTGTCCTTAAAATCAGGACAGGTTCAGACATTGTGGGGCTGCAATGTACTCTGGAAGAAATTACAGGTGGAAAAACATGAGTGAGGTATCTCCAACTTAAGGTTTTGTTCAAACCCGTCTGATACCCATGACCAACACCTATGACTGAGTGAATCCTGGCTTCTCTAACTAGCAAACACCAGTCCACAAGTGACAAAGGGACACTACTAAGAAAATTAGGATAATAGTGTGAGTGACTCCATATTGGACTGACTGAGGGATTAGTCCAAAACTGTCTTGTCAGAGTGTTTAGTTTCACATTTAGTAGATGTCTGTATCATTCCAAAGGGTCCCCTTCTTTTATAATCTGTTTATTTGGTACCTAAATCACAGGTGGGCATGAATCAAAGGCCATTTTCCTACTTTTCAAATGATCATGGTTTTCTGGTTAATATGTTAATTTTCTAAAAGGTAGTAGTTGATTTTCTAATGTTAAACTCACCCACATTCCTGAAACTTAGTCATGTTTATAATTCTGAAACTGATTTTGGCAGTATTTCATTTAGGAGTTTTCACCTCTCTGAAGGTACACAGGAACAAGTTTTCACTTCCTCATTTGTCCTGGAAGGTTTTGACATTGTTCCTGAGCACTCAGTTGCCTGGTAGAATTGTGTAAGGAGGGCATGGATTGCTCCTGCATGTTTTGTGGATAGTGCTTTTTTGTTTAAACTCTTTGTCTGGGAAATAACAGGATCACCACCTGTCTTAGTGTTTCTACTGCTTCGACAAAACACCATGACCAAAAAGCAAGTTGGAGAGGAAAGGGTTTATTTGCTTTGTACTCTACATCTTAGTCCATTATTGAAGGAAGTCAGGACAGGAACTCAAGCAGGGCAGGATCCTGGATGCAGGAGCTGATGCAGAGGCCATGGAGTGGTGCTGCTTACAGGCTTGGGGCTCATGGCTTTTTCTGCCTGCTTTCTTTTTTTTTTCATTATTTAGAGAATACTTTATTAGTTTTTGTAATCAAACCCACATAGATAAGACCTTACATATTTAATACAGTGCGTTACCCCTGTACAAATGGGAAAAAAATTAAGTTCAACATTTCTAGACCAATATGGCTGTTAAATTTCTGTACAATGCCAACTCAACATGGTAAACTGGGATACTTTTTTCCAAAGTTGACAGCACAGCTAGTTTCCAAAAATCCAAATTATATATATATAAAAAGACCAATAATAGCAGTATGTTATGCATCAATAGCAGCAACAGCTTTTCCAGGTTCTGCAGTCACTTGAACAAAATTGTAGAGACATCCAGCAAACTCCATTAAAAAAAAAAAAAGAAAGAAAAAGAAAGTAAAAAACAAAACCCCAGAAAACAGCACAGTCCTGTTACTCTTGTGGTACCTGGCACCAATTTTTTTTTTAAATTTAGTTTCTCAATCATCATCTGGAAAGAAAACATTCTGAGCAACATCATTAAAAACAGCTCTGATAAAGCACAGTCACTACTATGTATCATAAAGCAGGTACAAGCTATTTTACATTCACAGAGGTATGATGCAGTACTGTCCTACACCTATAATACTAGAAGATACAATTGAAAAGGCATTATTTGAGACTTGATTCTACTTTTCCAGCAGCTCTGTAAACAAACACACCTTAGATAGGATTTCCTTTCACCTAGTGGCACAGTTCTAAGGATTCATTCTCTCATGAACATCAGTTAAAAACCATTATTAAAAAAAAATGAAAAGAATACCCCTAAAACAAAACCTTATAACCACTGGATTCATATGAAGATGACCTAGTGGAGACAGGCAAGACCTCACCTTGCCAATACTTTATCAAATCTGTTATGCTTAAATGGTGAGACCTCCAAGGAAGGAGATGCCAAGGAGTGCTTCAAAGCTTCGGACCACAATCAAAACACAGCATCATTTTAAACAGAAGCAGAAGCCAAATGTTGCTCACTTGAATACACTCAAGAATGCTGACATCAGTATTTAATCATCTGCTCACTCATCCAGGAAGAAGGGGAGATCAGTCACTACTGTACTTTATTGTGTTCAACCAAATCACCATGTTACAAAAATAACAAGCTGCCGTAATAAAAAATAAGGCTCCTCTATCCAGCACCAGTTAGCATCATTTTACTTTCAAGCCTAGAAATGCCACAGACACATCCAAAGAACACAAGGGAGCAAAAGAACCACAGCTGATCTATCAATGGGACCACCCAGTGCCCAGCTGAGCCATGGTGTTGTCATTTTCCTTCTATTTCTGGTGTTTCATTGAATCACAAAGCTCCGTAGGTCTAAACTTTATGCACTTACACATGTGTGGACACACTTTTATATAAACAGACTGAAGATGCATGTCAACCAAGCACACGTTACACAGTAGGTGCAAGCCTGTAAAGCCTCCTTTTAACTGGAGTAGCAGCTCTATCAGTGTACAATGCTCCATGCCCCTTGGGCATCTTCAAGGATAATGTCACAGACCATTTTACCCCCGTGGCTGCTGGCATCATTTGACTTCATTTTCTCTGCCCACCCATCCCCAATGCCCCAAAATAAACCAAAGCTTTTAAGATTTTGTTTCTTCGGTTTTGATCACCTGAGGTTTGATTGGTCCAGTTCTGACAGGCTTGGTGGTTTGGTGGGTGTAGGGGGTGGCTTTTCTTCTACTTTTTCCTGACATCTGCCTGCTCTCTATAGAACCCAGGAACCTAGCCCAAGGATGGCACCACCCATCATGGCCTGGACCCTTCCCCATTGATCACTAATTGAGAAATGCCTTACAGCTGGATCTTATGGAGGTATTTTCACAATTGAGGTTCCCTTCTCTCTCATATCTCTAGCTTGTGTCAAATTGATGTACTATTAGCCAGTACACAGCCCCTAAACTTCTGCAAGTGTGCTCCACAACTCACTGCCAGACCCCAACAGAGAGTCTTATCCTGTTGTTTTGAGTTGGGTTAGACTGATTGATCTCTTCTTGGTTTAAATTTGGTAGTTTGGGTGAATCTAGAAATTCATCCATTTCTTTTAGATTTTCCAATTTAATGAGGTATAGATTTTTAAAGTATTCCCTTACAATATTCTGAATTTCTTTGGTGTCAGCTGTGGCATTTCATTATTCATTTGTGGTTCTGTCACTTTGGGTCCTCCCTTTCTTCCCTTTGGTTAGTTGGGCCCAGGGCCTGTCAATCTTGTTTACCCTCTCAAAGAACCAGCTCTCCACATGCCCAGCTGTTGATCTTTTCCAAACAGGCACAGTAGGAGTCCTGAGTATGGGAGCTGACTGACTCAGAAGAGAGCTGCTGGGTAACACCTCCTTATTAAAAGAAAGTCAAGTTCACACTACATGAATAGATTACTATAACAAATTAAGACTAGCTCACACATCCTTTGAATCACCAAGCTTTTTCTGATTCAGGTATAAAGCAACAAGCTTTGCCTGGACTTTTACATCCCTTTTCTAACCCGACAGAAAAAATTTGTTCACATTGTAGTAAGCGTCTTAGCACATTATCAAAAATGACCTTAATGTGAGGGAGTTCTCTCTTTATACAAAACCCAGAAAAGAAGGCACACATACTGACATGTTAGCTGTTATTACAGTTTTAGATCGTAGAAGACATTTATTCCCCTTGTTTTAACTAGAAAAGAGGAACTTCTAGCCCCACAGTAGAAAAGTCATTTTCTCCTCCTGCAATCCTATGCTTAAATCTACCAGAAGTTCCTGGTATTAGAAAAAAGAACCTCTGACTCTCCATCCTCTTCAAAATTTATGAGTAATAAGTCTTATATGTTATTTTGTATATGTTTATAAGTGTCCAATTTTTCTATATTGGTGATGTTTATTGACCATCTTATGTTTTTATATTAGACAGAGGGTTCTCTCATTGTTCTCTCCATTAAAAGACTGTCAGTTTGAAAGTGTTAGCTCCTGTTGGTATTGTTGGAGGCACATGACTGGGAAATTGCAAGTCTCCTAAAGAAAGCTGTAAATATATCCTGTAAAACAATGTGCCAGTCCAAAAACTGCACCATGGCCTTTGGGTATACCCTCCTTAAGACACACATAAAGTGGGTGGGGGTGGCACACAACTTTAATTCCAGCACTGGGGAGCCAGAGCCAGGCAGATCTGAATGAGTTTGTGGCCAGACTTGTCTATGGAGCAAGTTCCAGGACAGCCAGAATTGTGACCCAGAAAGCCCCTGTCTTGAACTGCCCCCATTGCCACAATAAAATGACGAGTATTGATTTTTATCATGTGGTAGCAGAGCCCACGTTGGAGTCTCTTCTGAGTCTCCCAATTCCATGACCCCATAGGAACACAGAAGATGAAGTTAAAATGGAAAAGTTGGAAGAGGAGGACTGGGCTGTGTACCTGACTGCCTGTGGCACAGAAGTCCCAGGAGTGCGGTGATCCTCTGAGGCTCTCAATACTGGCCAATATTTCAATTACGTCACAACCGAGATAATGGCCAAGTCACGTGGTCACCTCTCTCTTGATGAAGTCACCAGCCAAGATGGCAGCAAAGTCACTTGGTTTCTTTCTGTGTGGTGAGCTCAGCTCAGATAAATGAGCCCACACCTCACCAGGGCACGAGTCCATGGGGAATATAGAAATGTGGGTGGCCACTGCTTTATTTCTAACAATGGATCTCAAGCATGGATATACCAGAAGAAAGTACCCAGAGTACAAGTGTGTGGGCCCCAAAGGGCAGAGTAAAGACATGGAGGAAGGACAGCCATGGTCTTGATCCAAGACAGGGGGTCCATATGTGTCAGCACAGAGGTAACTATGAATGCAAAGTGGTCTCATTTGGATTTTCCTTTGATCTCACTGAGCTCCTAGGTAGAAGCTAGGATCCACAAGTCCCTCTATAGGAGTTTACTTAGCAGTCACTGCTCTGTGTTTGTGTACACTCCCTGCCTGTCCCTCTATGCCTGTGTATGTGGGTGATGCTGCTGGTGGTTGGTGGTTTGCTGGCATGTATGTCTGTACATTATATATATGTCTGGTACCCCCTGGGGAGAGAAGATGGAATCACATCCCCTGACACTACAAATACAAAAGGTTTTTAGCTGTGTGGTTGATGGGGATCAGAGTCCTCTGGAATAGCATGCAAGTGCTTAGATCCACCGAACCACCTCTCCAGCTGTATGAAGTCAGGTGGGGACAGGCTTCTAGTCTTCCTGGTCAACTAGTTTCTTTCCTGATGCACCCTTTTCCGTCACTACTCTCCTGTCACTGTAGTGGGGCAGAGGTGTACAGGGAGACAGACGCAATTAGAACAGAGGCCCCACAGAGCTAAATGGTGACAAGTGCAGGAAGTGTGAGCAAGAGAGGAATCTGGAGTATGTGATAGGACACTGCACATTACCCAGTAGGAGGAGCTAGTTTTGGGGAGCTAAGGAGACAGTAGTGTGTGTGAGGAAGACCTGAGAACAGAGTGGGCAAATGTTGAGGAGTGCTTGATGCCCTTGCTGAAAGCTTGGCCACTTAGCTTTGTGGGACTAGAGAACAAGTCACAGATGAGAGGTAAATGGAATCCCAAATTGACACACATGGGAGATTGTATCTCTTCACCATGGAACTGCAGCTGTGACCAATCAAGACAGTTCCTGTTTGCAGGACCCTGGATTTCATGGTTTGCCATGTGTACAGCAAAAATCCCATGTCAGGAAATAGGTTCAGAGTGGCTGCCACTGGACTCCTAGAACTGTACACAAGCTAATCTACATCGTCATCCTTCTGATGGCAGAGATCGCCTGCCAGGAACCTGAACACATAGTCACCTAACTGTCAGAGGGCTTTCCCCAGTGGAGGTCATCCCCTACCACAGCCCATTTTTCTCTGCTTCAGCCAGTTTTCTGATCACTACTTAGCCGGCTCCCTGGCAACAGTGGACTTCATAAAGTGCTCTTGTTTTTTTTCTAAAGGGTGCAATCTGTCACCAGCAATCCCTTTCCTGCTAGCCACTGGCTACCCAATCCATTATCTGACTTTCTCTCTACTGACTCTGAAGGCTGGGGCTACCGGGTTGTGTCCTTTGGGGACTCTCCTCCTCCTGCCCCCTCCCCCAGTGAGGGGCAGGACACTGGGAATACATGAGCAGCAGCTAATGGGACATGTCCCATCGCTGTGTTTTTACTTCAGAAGACCGTTGTTGTTGCTGATGGAGATGGGAAGACTGAAGTTAGGGATTTGCGTTGCTGGTTGTTTTTCAGGAAATAACATGAAGTTCCATCCACCTGAAAAGTATGATCATACAGTCAGTCTCAAGACAGACAGAGAGAGATACAGAGACAGAGACAGACAGAGAGAACAAGGGTGCATCTCAGAGGACAACTTGCAGGAGGGGTCTCTCCTTTCACCTCAGGGTTTGGGGACTGAACTCAGATGTCAGATTTGTAAACTGCACTTCACACACTAAACATCTGCCCTAAACCTGGTTTGTGTGTGTGTGTGTGTGTGTGTGTGTGTTGGTGTGAACCGACTCTCATGTAGCTCAGGGAGTCCCTAAGTTCTCTAGGGACCACGTGCTGTGACTGCAGGTGTGCTCCACTGTGATTCTGTGGATCAAACCTAGGCCATGGACAGCCAGCCAAGCACTCTAGCAATAGGACAACATTTCCAGCCTTTAAATTCTCTAAGTGACCATCTCAATTGCTAAGAAGAATATAAGATACTATGTGGGGGGAGAACAGAGATACACAATAAGTCCCTTCCTTTAGAGTCAACCCACATGGTCTGTTTGTCCTGCACAGGAAAACATCTCAGGAAGGCCTCCTGTGCCAGAGACTTTAGAAGACAGCACCCAGCCAACTTTAACATGCAGCATGTGGTCCCTGGACATTGTCCACTCTCGCTCCTTGAAGGCCTTTCATCTGCAGTGGCCCTTTGGCCAATGTCCACCCTCACTGTTGAGCATGCCTCCCATCATTCTCTAAGAAACCTGCCAGTCTTCTACATGACAGGATGTTTCTCTCTCTCTTTTTTAAATTTATTTATATTTTTTCAATTTTTTTTGTTTTTGTTTTTTTTTGTTTTTCGAGACAGGGTTTCTCTGTAGCTTTGGAGCCTGTCCTGGACTAGCTCTGTAGACCATGCTGGCCTCGAACTCACCAAGATCTGCCTGCCTCTGTCTCCTGATTACTGCGATTACAGGCATGCGCCACCACCGCCCGGCTATTTTTCTTTTCTTTCTTTCTTTCTTTCTTTCTTTCTTTCTTTCTTTCTTTCTTTCTTTCTTTCTTTCTCTCTCTCTCTCTCTCTCTCTTTCTTTTTCTTTCTTTCTTTCTCTATTTATCATTTATTTATTTATCTATCATTTATTTATTTATTTGTTTATTTACTTACTTATTTGTTTTTTATTTATTTATTTATTTATTTATTTATTTATTTATTTATTTATTTATTTATTATATAGCATGTATGACCAGAAGAGGCCTCCAGGGCTCATCACAGATGGCTGTGAGCCACCACGTGGTTGCTGGGAATTGAAGCAGGACCTCTGGAAGAGCAGTCTGTACTCTTAACCTCTGAGCCATCTCTCCAGCCTGACAGGGTGTCTCTTGTCTGAATCCTTCTGCCAGTCTACAAGTGATGAGGGGGCTGGGCAGAGGAGGGGTCAGAGCAAGATTCCAGAGCCTGCACTTCTGCCTGGTTGGAATGGAGTCTTTCCTTTGAGAGCCAGAGCATGTTCAGATGAGGAGAGACAAGGGAAGGGGTGTGGCCCTTCCTCCTTTGGTCTGTGCTGGGAAGTACACACGGGCTAGCTCACCCACCCCTGTAACCTCTTTTGTGGTGGGCAGAGTGCAGGTGAGCAGGCTAAGAGTGAGAGCGGTGCAGCTCCTCGTCTCTGCACGAGGAACTAAGGACACACAGTTGTGGCTCTGAGTGTCCCCATCTCTCCAGGGACATCTGAGAGGAAGCAGGCAGTGAAAGTGGCAGTGCTTACCTCATTAGGAGAGTTGTCACGTGACCTGGGGAAGCAAGAGATGAGTCACCAGATCATGGAAGTGCGAAGTTCATCTAAGACTTATGATTGGTAACAAGGAGGTGGAAGGAAGTGGTGGTAGATATGGAGTGGGGTGTGATGCCCAAGTCCAGACTCCTACAGAGTCTGTTTCACAGACCTAGCTTATTAGGAACAGAGGAAAGGTAACAAGAACAGAGAACTGGATTATTCAGTTCAGGAGTTCTCCAAGTTCAGAAAGCCTTGATTATTCTTTCCTCATTGATATTTATGACTGACATGTTCCTATGACAAGAAGGAGCACAGTGGTCCTTGGGACTCAGACACACACAGTAGAGAGTCTTCCTAAGGAAGAATGAATGCCCACAAATTCCCACACAGCAGGGAAGGCATTAGGTCAGGAACCTGCTCTTGGACATGTGGTTCCCTCATGCCCCACAAGCCTTGGTGGATTGAGTCTCCCTTCAGCACTGACTTGGTCTCCTGTGGCTGGGAAGGCTGTGAGGACCTACAGGATTTGAGGGCTGGTGTTGTGCAATATTTGTTTAACAATGTAAAGATGTGTTGTGTTTGTATAACTATATAAAGATGTGTTCTGGTTTACCTTGAATGCCCAAGGCACTGGACTTTTCTAAGAAAAAGCTGAATGGCTAATAGTGAGGGAGGATATATATGTGGGATATCTAGGCAGGGAGAGTAAGTAGGAGGAGGTATTTAGGGTCAAAAAAATAGAAAAAAAGAAGTCTGGGGACAGACAGACAGGGAGGAAGCAGGAAAGTAGTACATACAGAATGAAAGAAAGGTAAAAAGGCCTGAGATGGGGCTGAAGAGATGGCTCAGAGGGTAAGAGCACTGGATGTTCTTCCAGACAACCTGAGTTCAATTCCCAGCAACCACATGATGGTTTATAACCATCTGTAATGAGATCTGGTACCCTCTTCTGGCCTACAGGGATGCAGGCAGAACACTGTATGGATAATAAACAAACAAACAAACAAATAAATAAATAAATAAATGAATAAATATTTTTTAAAAGGCCTGAGGCAAAACATAGAATAATAGAAACAGTTTAAATTAAGGTAAAGGAGCTAGATGGACCAGCCTAAGCTAAGGCTGAGCATTCATGATTAATAATAAATCTCTGTGTCTTTATTTGGGAGCTACTTGCCAGCCTAAAGAAAATGCCAGCCAGAGGCTGGAAAGAGAAGTACTGCTCTGTAAATCAGACAGGAGACAGTGGCTGGTGTCCAGGATGCTGTGGAAGGATGGGCAGGTGGTGGGACCTTTGAATCCTGAGGGTCAGTGCCTTTACTTACTGTGGGTTGACTGGTCCAGTTGTCCTCACTGAGCACGCTCTTACTTCTTGCGCTAAAGAAATGGAAGACACTGTCACTATTGTTTGGTTCCTCAGTTGGGAAGAACCCTGGGAGCTGATGTTTCCTGGGAGCTGCTTGGTGTCCTTGCTGTGTGTTCAGACCATGGCTGCCACTGCCTTTCTTGATGCTGCCTCCTTTTCCAATCTAACCAGCCTCCTGCTAGCCTTTGATCCTTTTACCCCATCATATTTGCTATTCGCTAACTGGTGCTGGGGATGGTACTTTGGTTGAGAATTTACTTTTGCCTTCTTTTTCTTTTCAGTTTTCACATTTGAGGCTTCTTTTGAGGTTTCATTGGGGTTGGTTGTCTCATTGAGGTTGGTTGTCTCATTGAGGTTGGTTGGCTCATTGTCCACTTGTTTAATTTCATCCTCAATTTGTGGCTCCCTGGTGAAAGATGAAGTCAATTTATCTCCAAACTTCACAGGGAAAGGAGTGGCCATGATCATCAGACAGTGGGGTACAGGGCATAGCAAGGCAGTGATATGAGGAACACAGCAGACACATAGCAAAGACAAGACGATGGCGTCCAGACACAAAGGGAAGGAAGCCTCTTCCCTTTCCCGAGCATGGAGGGAATGGAAGATTAGGTGGAAGGGTGTAAGACACTTCACCTGCCACGACGGCTGCGCCACAGGAAGAACAGAACAAATATGACTGCAATCAGCCCCATCAGACATTGGGCAACAATACCAATAATAATCCGCAACGAAGGTCGATATTCACCTGTCATGGACAGAAAAGAGAAGAAGCATCATGATAAATTCATCCTCACCAAGCAAGTAGACAAGAACTCTCTGATTGTGTTTGTTCCTTTGGGGCGTGCACTTCCTGTGAGAAGGTAGATTAGGAGAGGTGAGGCAATAAGCAGGGTATTCTCTCCCAGTACTCCTATAAGTACTGTGTTTCTAGGCTGGCCATGTGTCTTCCTTCAAGTCCTTGCCTGTGGCAGGTGGGGAGAGAGGGTGCTTTAGGCTGCAGCCTAAATTATATCCACTCTGGAAGTCCTTCGAAGGCTCTGAAGATGTGAGAAAGTCACATAGCGATTTTTACATTAAAATTACAGTTATTTTTAATGATCACATCTTTTTCTCATTGTCCTAATTGTGGTCAATGTAAATATTCACCTCTCTGGTTCCTGTGGCAAGGAGTTAACTGAAAGAATGTTGAGGCTCCATACCCAGAGCGTCCTGTCCTTTGACCCCATTCCTTGGACACAGCTGGTCCCTAGGAACCCATGACCAACTCTGTCACAGTTGCTAGGCAGCAGGCAGGGCTCCTCCCTCACCAAGACTTCCCACTGAACCCTGCAATCTACATGCCCTGCCCCCATACCCATCCTCCTGAGACCCCAAACCATTCCTGAGGCATGAAAACCAAGCCAGAAGCCCTCATTGGACCAAGAGCTCTCATTACTAAAAGAGTACCCTCCTGAGATGGAATCTACCAGCCCTCATTAGACCAAGAGTGGCTTTCAGAGAAGTAGAATCTGCCACCACTGATTGGTCCAAGAGAACTTCCTAAAACACAGAATCTGTCAGCTCTGACTGGACCAAGAGCTCTGATAAGACCTAGAGCAGCTCTGTGAGTCACAGAATCAACAAGCTTGGGTTAACCCAAGAGTAGCTCCCTAAGACACAGAATCTGTCTGCTCCAATTATACCAAGAACTAAGATTGCACCTAAAGGGCCCCCCTGAGACACAGACACAACAAGCACAGAATGGGCCAATAGCAACTCACTCAGACACAGGCACCTCTTATGCCTATTAGAGGAGGAGATGGGCAGATGTCAAGGTAAAAATACAAACAACAACATAAAGAGCAATACAGCATCATCAGAACCTAGCCCTCCTCCAACAGCAAGACCTGAACATCATAAGGTAGAAGAAGCAGAGGAGAACAACCTTAAGAACAGCATCATGAAGATGCTAGAGGCCTTTCAAGAAAAAAATGAAAAGTGAAATTGAGGAAAAGACAAACAAAACATTGAAAGAAATCAATAATCAAATAGAGGAAAAGACAAATAAAAAATTGGAAGAAATCAATAAATCCCTTAAAGAAAGGCAAGAAAACAATGAAAAAGCAATTAAATATGTGTGGGGAAACACTTCAAGACCTAAAAATGGAAATAGAAACAATGAAGAAGACACAAACAAAGGGAATGCTGGAAACAGAAAATCTGAATAAACCAAACAGGAAACACAGATGCAAGCATAACCAACAGAATACAAGCAATGGAAGAGAGAATCTCTGGTGTAGAGGATACAATAAAGGAAATAGATTCATCAGTCAAAGAAATACCAAAGCCACAGAAAGTCATAACACAAAATGTCCAGGAAATCTGGGACACCATGAAAAGGCCAAACCTAAGAATAATAGGGATAGAAAATGTAGGATGGCAAATTCAATAGCACAGAAAATATATTCAATAAGATCATAGAAGAAAACTTTTCCAACATAAAGAAGGAAATACCTATGAAGATACAAGAAACCTATAGAACACCAAACAGACTAGATCCCCCAATAAGTCCCCTTACCACATAATAATTAAGCAACTAAATCTACAGAATAAAGAAAGAATATTAAGAGCCATAAAAGACAAAGGCCAAGTGACTTATAAAGGCAAACCCATCAGAATAACACCCAATTTCTCAATGGAGACTTTGAAAGCCAGAAGGATCTGGACAGATATAATGCAGACACTAAGAGACCATGCATGACAGCATCGACTAATATACCCAGCAAAACTTTCAATCACCATAGAGGGAGTGAACAAGACATTCAAAGACAAAACCAGATTTAAACAATACCTATCCACAAATCCAGCCATACAAAAAGCACTAGAAAGAAAATTCCAACCCAAGGAAGTCAGATATACCTATGAAAATACAGGCAATAGATAACTCCATAGCAGCAAAGCCCAAAGAAGAGAAATATACACTCACTACCACCACAAGATAATAGGAACTAAGAATCATAGGTCATTAATATCCCTTATTATCAATGGACTTAATTCACCTACAAAAAGACACAGGCTAACAGAATGAATACAAAAACAGGACCCATCTTTCTGCTTCATAAAAGAAACACACCTCAATTACAAAGTTAGATACTACCTCAGAATAAAAGGCTGGAAAAAGTCTTACCAATTAAATGGCCTTAAGAAGCAAGCTGATATAGCTATCCTAATATCCCAAAAATAGACTTCAAACTAAAATCAATCATAAATGACCAAGAAGAACATTACATACTCATCACAGGAAATAGACACCAAGAGGAAGTTTCAATTCTGAACATTTATGCCCCAAATACAAGGGCACCCACATATGTAAAAGAAACATTACAAAAGCTTAAATAACTCATAAAACCCTACACATTAATAGTGGGACACTTCAACACCCCACTCTTACCACTAGAAAGACCTGCCAAATCAAAACTTAATAGAGAAATAAGGGGCTTAACTGATGTTATGACTCATATGGACTTAATCAACATCTATAGAACATTGCACCTTAACAAAAAAGATGATATGTTTTTCTCAGCACCCCATAGAATCTTCTCTAAAATTGACCACATACTTGGTCACAAAGCAAACCTCAACAGATACAAAATAATTGGAATAACCTCCTGCATTCTATCAGACCACCATGGTTTAAAGTTAGATTTCAACAACAACAAAAATTGCAGAAATCCTAAAATCTCATGGGAACTGAATAATGCTCAACTGAATCATCAATGGGTCAAGGAAGAAATAAAAAAAGAAATAAAAGACTTCCTAGATATTAATGAAAACGAATATACCACATACCCAAACTTACAGGACACTATGAAAACAGTGCTAAGAGGAAAATGCATAGCACTGAATGCCCACATAAAGAAGTTGGAGAAATCTCACACTAGTGACTTACCAGCACACCTGAATGCTCTAGAACAAGAAGAAGCAAAGTTGCCCAGGAATAGATGGCCAGGAAATAATCAAATTGTTAGCTGAAATCAATAAAGTAGAAACAAGGAGTACAATTTAAAGAATCAATGAAACAAAGAGTTGGTTCTTTGAGAAAATCAACAAGATAGACAAGCCCTTATCCAGACTACCAAAAGGCAGAGAGAGACCATCCAAATTTGGAAAATTACAAATGAAAAGAGAGACATAACAACTGTCAATGAGGAAATCCAGAGAATCATCAGTCACACTTCAAAAACCTGTACTCCACAAATTTGGAAAATATAAAAGAAACGAACAATTTTCTGGATAGGTATCACATACCTAAGTTAAATTAAGACCAGATGAACTATTTAAATAGACCAATTACCCCTAAGGAATCAGAAACTGTCATTAAAAGTCTCCCAACCAAAAAAGGCTTAGGACCAGGTGGTTTCAATGCAGAATTCTACTAGATCTTCAAAGAAGAGTTAATATCAATACTCTTTAAATTGTTCCACACAATATAAGCAGAAGGAATGTTACCAAACTCCTTCTCTGAAGCTATAGTTACTCTGATTCCCAAGCCAAACAAAGATGCAACAAAGAAAGAGAATTACAGACCAATCTCAATCATGAACATTGAAACAAAAATACTCAATAAAATATTGGCAAACAGAGTCTAAGAACACATCAAAACAATTACGCATGTTGATCAAGTTGGCTTCATCCCAGAGATGCAAGGATGGTTCAACATATGAAAATCTGTCCATATAATACACCATATAAACAACCTGAAAGAAAAAAGCCACATGATCATTTCACTAGATGCTGAAAAGTCCTTTGACAAAATCCAACACCCCTTCATGATAAAGGTCTTAGAGAAATCAGGAACACAGGGAATATACCTAAACATAATAAAGGCAATTTACAGCAAGCCCACAGCCAATATCAAAGTAAATGGAGAGAAACTCAAAGCAATTCCACCAAAATTAGGAACTAAGCAAGGTTATCTGCTCTCCCCATATTTATTCAATATAGTACTTGAAGGTCTAGCTTAGAGAAATAAGACAACAAAAGGAGATCCAGGGGATACAAATTGGAAAGGAAGAAGTTAAACGTTCACTATTTGCAGATGACATGATAGTATACATAAGTGACCCCAAAGTTTGACCAAGGATCACTTATAGCTGATAGACACCTTCAGTAATGTGGCAGGATACAAGATTAACTAAAAAAAATTAGTAGTCCTCCTATATACAAATGATAAACATGCTGAGAAAGAATTTAGAGAAACATCACCCTTTACAATGGCCACAAATAATATAAATTACCTTGTGGTAAATCTAACTAAGCAAGCAAAGGACCTGTCTGACAAAAACTTTAAGTCCCTGAAGAAAGAAGTTGAAGAAGATGTCATAAAATGGAAAGAACTCCTATGCACATTGATAGGCAGGATTAACATAGTAAAAGTGGCAATCATACCCAAAGCAATCTACAGATTCAATGCAATCCTTATCAAATTCCCAACACAATTCTTTACAGACATGGTTAGAACAATACTCGACTTCATATGGAAAAAACCCAGGATAGCCAAAAGAATCCTGTATAATAAAACAATCTCTGGAGTTATCACAATCCCTGACTTTAAGCTCCTCTATAGAACTACAGTAATAAAAACAGCTTGGTACTGGCATAAAAAATGACATGTAAATCAATGGTATACAACTAAAGACCCTGACATTAATCTGGACACCTACTAATAGATGATTTTCCACAAAGAACCCCAAACTGTACAACAGAAAAAAGAAATATCTTCAACAAATAGTGCTGGCATAACTGGTTGTCAACATGTAGAAGACTGCCAATAGATCCATTTCTGTCACTGTGCACAAAACTTAAGTCCTAGTGGATCAAAGACTTGAACATAAATCCAGTTACTCTGAACTTGATAGAAGAGAAAGTGGGAAGTAGTCTGGAATGAATTGGCACTGAAAATCACTTCCTAAATATAACATGAGTAGCACAGTCACTGAAAAAAACAATTACTAAATGGGACCTCTTGAAACTGAGAAGCATTTGTAGGGCAAAGGACATGGTAAACAAGACAAAATGACAGTCTACAGAATGGGAAAAGATCTCCACCAACCCCACATCTGACAGAGGGATGATCTCCAGAGTATATAAAGAACTCAAGAAAGTAGACATCAAAGTACCTAACAGTCCAGTTGAAAATGAGCTATCCTGGGCACCAGCCATTCTGGTGAAGACCTGCCCAACTTGGCCCCAGGTTCTGGCCATCCAGCAGTCCCCTTGGGAAGGCTCCCTTTTTCCAAAACTGCAGGAAGACCCTGCAATCTCCACACCCTGCACCCACACCCATCTGCCCAAGACACCAGCCACTTCCTGAGACTTAGAGACCAACCCCCAGCTCCCATCTGCCCCAGAACTCCCATTTTGTCCAGAGCCCCCACACCCATCCACATGAGAACCCAGCCATTTTTTGAGACTTAGAAACCAGCCCCCAGCTTCCATCCTGCCACAGAACTCCCATCTGGACCAGAGAGCTTCCGTCTGGACCAGAGAGAGGCTTTGTGAGTCTGTCAGCTCTGTTTGGACCAAGTGCACTGATAAGACTAAGAATGAATCCATGAGGAGATGGGCAGACATCAAGGCAGAAGTACATTCAACAAAATAAAGAGCAATACAGCATCACCAGAACCTCGCCCTCTGCCAACAGCTAGACCTGAACATCACAAAATGGAAGAAGCAGAAGAAAATAACTTTATGAATAACATCATGAAGAGGCTAGAGCTTTATATAGAAGAAATAAAAAATGAAGTGGAGGAACAGACAAACAAAAAATGGGAAGAACGCTATAAAAAAAAAAACTAGAGGAAAGGACAAATAAAAAAGAAGAAAACAAAAAATCCCTGAAAGAAAATCATTAAAAAACAATGAAAGAGATGAGGGAAACAGTCCAAGACCTGGAAAGGGAAATAGAAAAGTGAAGAAGACATAATCAGAGGAAATCTGAGTAAATGAACAGGAACTTCAGAGGCAAGTATAACAAACAGAATGCAAGAGATGGAAGAGAGGATCTCTGGTGTTGAAGATATGGTAGAAGAAATAGTTTCATCAGTCAAAGAAAACACTAAAGCCAAAAAATTCATGATCCAAAATGTCCAAGAAATTTGGGACACCATGAAAAGACCAAACCTACGAATAATAGGGAGAGAGGAAGGAGAGGAATACCAACTCAAAGGCACAGAAAATATATTTAACAAGATCATAGAAGAAAACTTTGCCAACTTAAAGAAGGAAATACCTATGAAGATACAAGAAGCCTACAGAACACCAAATAGACTAGACCCCTAAAAAAAGTCCTCTTGCCACATAATAATTAAACAACTAAATGTACAGAATAAAGAAAGAATATTAAGAGCAGCAAAGGAAAAAGGCCAAGTGACTCATAAAGGCAAAGCCATCAGAATAACACCCAATTTCTCAATGGAGACTTTGAAAGCCAGAAGGACCTGGACAGATGTAATGCAGACACTAAGAGACTATGGATGTCAGCCTAGACTAACATACCTAGCAAAACTTTCAATCATCATAGATGGAGTGAACAAGACCTTTCAAGGCAAAGCCAGATTTAAACAATACTTATCCACAAACCCAGCCCTACAGAAAGAACTAGAAGGAAAATTCCAACCTAAGGAAGGCAGATACACCCTCGAAAACACAGGCAATAATAGATAACACCACAGCAGTAAACCCCAAATAAGTACACATACACTATCATCAAAAAATAAAAATAATAACAGGAACAAACAATCACTGGTCATTAATATCCCTTAATATCAATGGACTTAATTCATCTATAAAAAGACACAGACTAACAGAATGGATATGAAAATAGGACCCATCTTTCTTCTGCATACAAGAAACACACCTGAAATTCAAAGACAGACACCTCCTAAGAATAAAAGGCTGGAAAAAGACTTTCCAATCAAATGGTCTTAAGAAGCAAGCTGATGTAGCCATCTTAATATCCAGCAAAATAGACTTCAAACTTAAATCAATCCAAAGAGATGATGAAGGACATTACATACTCATCACAGGAAAGATCCACCACGATGAAGTTTCAATTCTGAACATTTATGCTCCAAACAAAAGGGCACCCACATATGTAAAAGAAACATTACTAAAGCTTAAATCACATATAAAACCCCACACATTAATACTGGGAGACTTCAACTCCCCACTTTCACCTCTGGACAGATCTGCCAAATTGAAACGTAACAGAGAAATAAAGGACTTAACTGATGTTATGATTCAAATGGACTTAATTGATATCTAGAGAACATTCAATCCTAACAAAAAAAAAGAATATACTTTCTTCTCAGCATCCCATGGAACCTTTCTTGAAATCGACCACATACTTGGCCACAAAGCAAATCTCAACAGATACAAAACAATTGGAATAACCTCCTGCATTCTATCAGACCACCATGGTTTAAAGTTAGATTTCAACAACAACAAAAATTACAGAAATCCTAAAATCTCATGGGAACTGAATAATGCTCAACTGAATCATCAATGGGTTAAGGAAGAAATAAAGAAAGAAACTAAAGACTTCCTAGAGATCAATGAAAATGAATATACCACATACCCAAACTTATGGGACAGTATGAAAACATTGCTAAGAGGAAAATTCATAGCACTTAATGCCCTCCTAAAGAAGTTGGAGAAATCTCACACTAGTGACTTAACAGTACACCTGAAAGCTCTAGAATAAGAAGAAGCAAATTTTCCCAGGAAGAATAATTGCCAGGAAATTATCAAATTGAGAGCTGAAATCAATAAAATAGAAACAAAGAGAACAATATAAAAAAATTATGAAACAAAGAGTTGGTTCTTTGAGAAGACCAACAAGATAGACAAGCCCTTATCCAAACTAAACAAAAGACAGAGAGAAAGCTTCCAAATTTACAAAATCAGAATTGAAAAGGGGGACATAACAACAGACAATGAACAAATCCAGAGAATCATCAAGTCATACTTCAAAAACATCTACTACACAAAACTGGAAAATCTAAAAGAAATGGATAATTTTCTGAATAGGTACCACATACCTAAGTTAAATCAAGACCACATAAACCATTTAAATAGTCCCATAACCCCTAAGGAAATAGAATCAGTCATTAAAAATCTCCCAACCAAGAAAAGCCCAGGACCATACGGTTTCAGTGCAGAATTCTACCAGATCTTCAAAGAAGACTTAATACAAATACTCTTTAAATTGTCCCATACAATAGAAGAGAAGGAATATTACCAATTTCCTTCTATTAGGCTACAATTACCCTGATTCCTAAACCATACAAAGATGCAATAAAGAAAGAGAACTTCAGACCGATCTCCCTCATGAACATTGATGCAAAAATACTCAATAAAATACTGGCAAACAGACTCCAAGAACACATCAAAACACTTATCCACCATGATCAAGTAGGCTTCATCCCAGGGATGCAAGGGTGGTTCAACATATGAAAGTCCGTCAATGTAATACACCATATAAACAAACTCAAAGAAAAAACCCACATGATCATCTCACTAGATGCAGAAAAGGCATTTGACAAAACCCAACACCCCTTCATGAAAAAAGGTCTTGGAGCGATCAGGAATACAGGGAACATACCTAAACATAATAAAGGCAATCTACAGCAAGCCAACAGCCAACATCAAATTAAATGGAGAGAAACTCAAAGCAATACCACTAAAATCAGGAATGAGGCAAGGCTGTCCCCTCTCCCCATACTTACTTAATATAGTACTTGAAGTTCTAGCCAGAGCAATAAGACAACATAAGGAGATTAAGGGGATACAAATTGGAAAGGAAGAAGTCAAGCTTTCCCTATTTGCAGATGACATGATAGTATACATGAGTGACCCCAATAATTCAACCAAGGAACTGATACAGCTAATAAAAACCTTCAGCAACATAGCAGGATATAAGATCAACTCAAAAAAATCAGTAGCACTCCTATATAAACAGACAAACAGGCTGAGAAGGAAATCAGAGATACATCATCCTTTACAATAGCCACAAATGACATAAAATATCTTGGAATATGTGGAAGCCCGGGTTTTGGGTTCCTCATGTCTTTACCCAGCAGGTCTGCATAGAGGATGTTTAAGGTCAAGGGCCTGAGTGCAGGTGTCTGAAATGGTCTGCCCTTGGCTGTGCTGGGGGAGGAGGTGTTTTGCTCTACCCCCTTGGCATTTCTATAAATACCCTGGGGCACAGACATTCAGGGCCTGTTGGAATAGGTTCCAGGCCCTCTAGAGGCTATCCTTTATTTTCTATCTGTTCGTCTTTGCACTATAAATCCTTCTATCTAGTATTTCCTGCTGCTCACACTCAAGAAAACTCTGGGGAGCTGTGAGGTTGGTGGGTAAACTCATCACAGAATGATGCCATGAACAGGGACTAAAGACAAAGGGGAAAAGAAAAAACATGGTACTAAAGAAAAAAAGGGACTAAAGACAAACAAACAAACAAAAAAACCAGGGACTAAAGATAAAGTAACAGGGACTAAAGAAAAAGGAAAATAGTTTTATTACAGAGTTTTTGGCGAAAGTGTGAGTCAGCCCTGACAGTGGAAAGTGGCATGCCAGTGTTATGGAATATATATGGAATATGTATGAATATATATTTGGAATATATATGGAATATATATGGAATATATATATGGAATATATGGAATATATATATATATATATGGAGTATATATATGGAGTATATATATATGGAATATATATATATATATGGAGTGTGTATATATATATATAGGGCCAGGGTTTTCAGGGTTTTATCCTCAAGAGAATAGGAAAACAGACTGGAAGGATGTTCGATGCTGCAGTGCAAAATTCTCTTCTGTCAAAATTTTCTATCTTCTATCGCTTTCTCAATTTCTTTCTGTGAAAAATATAAGGCATAGTGTAATAATATAGTGTAGGAAAAACTTAGAAGTGTAAGATCGTGTAGAAAAAATATGTAAGGCAACTAGACAGATAAACTCCAATCATCTAACTTTGGGGCTATGAACGCAAACTGGGGGAAAAATCTTTCTTTGAGCTTTACTGGTAAGAAAAAAACTCTTCTTTGAGCTTATGGGGAAGAAAAAGTTTCCTATGGAAACTTTTGACATGGGGACAGCTGAAATGCTAAATCCAAGAGGCAGGAGAAAGTGATTTCTCCCTGAGGCAAAAATGCGGGTGTAAAAAGCCAGAATTTAAAGTTGGGAAGTTTTGAGAAAAGCTGGTCTTTCTCTTCTGGGAAAAAAAAATCTTTCTCTTAAACTAAAAGCTTTTCTTGAAAAATTTGGGGGAAAAGTCTCTCTAAAATCCTTACTCTTTCTCTCAAACTTACAAACTAAAGCTTTTCAGAATTCTCCCTCAGAAGAACAAAAATTAGAATCCCCTGAAGATATTAGTATGGGAATCACCTGTGATTCGTTCTAAGGGAAAACAACAAACCTCTTAAGACAGAAAAACCTAACTTCTCTTTCAAGCTTTAAAAATCCTCTCTGCGATGCAGGATGCAGGGACAAGTTCCTAAAAACCTCTTCTAAGCTCTGTCTCTTCCAGCTAGTAAAAGACAGTGGGTCAGAGTACCCTGAGGGAAAGGCTGGGAGAGTGTGGGTGAAAAGCTACAGAGCCCAAAGGGCAGAAAACCTTACCTGAAAAAAGCCAAAAAGCCAAGCTTTTCAGTTACAGCCGAGCTGAGGCATCAAGGGTTTTGTTCCTGAGTGAGCATTTCAAAACAAAAGGTGCTCCTAATCTTCCTAAGGAAAAGATCCCCTGAAGCAATGCAAACTGTTAGCATTGTATCCTCACTTCTCTGAGTTGGAGTGCTTTTCGGGGATACCAGGGTTCCCGCAATTGTAAACTTCCTGGAGCATAGAGCTGAGGCAGGAAGGTGCAGGAGCCAGGGGAAGATTGCTAATGAACAAACACAGCTAAAGCCGGTGGGAACGGCACAATTGTTCGCTTTCCTACAAGTCCTGGGTTGATAGGTCCACAGCTGCAAAAAGAAATCTGAGAAAACCTTTCCTACCAGAGAAAGGACCTTTCTGGGAAAGCAGTGAAGCTGAACTGTGTCTGAAGCAGTTGTGCTGCTGAGTCGGAATGCTGTCTGGGGAAAGAGTCCAGCCTGGGCAGAACGGAACTATCCAGGAGTAAAGCTTTTCTGTCAGAGAAAGCATCTCTTTGAGAAAAGCGTTGTTTCAACTGACTCCTGGTGAGATGAGGGAGTGTAGCCCTGAGGGGTGATTGCCTCTGGCATAAACTCTGTCCTTGAGCACCCAGACAAGCACATGCAACCCACTGGGGGAGTGGGCCAGGTGAAGGCCCGAGGGAAAAACACCTGTCCTAATGTGAGCTTAGATATGGCAAAAAAAACCCCTCCTTTGCTAAGCTTTATTTATGAACACAAACCTCAGACCCCCAAAACAGAAATGGACTAAACCCCTACCTTCAGAAGCAAAAAAGCTGTCACTGTGGCATTGGGAAATGTTTCCAGGGTAGAAGGGATAAATTGAGACCAAACTGGGAACTGTCTGGGAGAAAGACTCTGAAGAAACAGAGAAGGGATATAATCCTCCCCACAAAGTACATGACCTGAAAAAGCTGCTAGGATTTGAGGCAGATTTGGGAGGGGGGCTACCTTCAAAAGCAGCTGGCAGAGGTACAGAGCCGCAGACAGATACCTGAAGCTCTGCATCTGGGTCGGGGGAAAGGAACAAGCAAAATGAGAATAAAATCAGTGGGAGAAAATCTCTCTGAAGGAGCTGTGGAAAAGCTGTTATAAATGTTGTTTTTCCCTGGCTAAGGCAAACACAAGCCCCGAGGAAAGTTGCTATCAGAAATTGCCCACCTCAATGCACACTAACAAGGCAAGTGCAGTTCTAATTCGGCAGCCAGTGTCAAATGAAGGAGAGACACCTGTTGAAGCCAGCTCAGAACAAATCTCCCGATGTCTCATAATTGAAAACTTAAAACGCTTGGTTCAAATCTCTTGTTGCAAAAGCAAAAACTTCATAAGCAAGAGGAAAGACAGAGCAGCAGTGAAGGGTAAGGTTTTCAGCTCTCAGCTATTGCTCTGACTCTTGGCTTTTAACTCTGCAATTGGCTCTGTGTTTCTTATTTAATAAGATGGTTACATCTTCAATAGTTGCATCACCTGAAAGTTCCTTATAAGAAATCAATGCTAAATATCACAGCTGCTAACATCAGAAGTTAAAGCTAATGAAGTGAAAATACTAAATGCTGAAAATGCTTTTTCTCAGAGTAAGCTAATGAAGGATATGTTTCATGAAAGAACATTTATGTTCTTGACTCCTTTGAATAGTAACAGTTTTGGTGAAAATATTGGAATTAACAACAATCAAGTCAAAAAAAATGTTTCAACAAATTCAAGATGCTATTCCACAAAAGAAAGCTGCCATGCTTTGTGGGCCATATTAGAGCTCACTCCAATCTTCCTGGTCCTTTAGCTGAAGGTAATGCAATGGCTGAGCATTATCCCAAGTGGAAATTGCTCAACAGTCACATGCTCTTCATCAAAATAGCAAAAGCTTAAGAAAGAGATTCAATCTTTCAAAAGAAGCAGCTCGTCAAGTAGTTAAACAATGTGGGATATGTTCAAAATATTTCCCTATCCCTCACTTAGGGGTAAATCCTCAAGATCTTCTTCCTAATCATCTATGGCAAATGGATGTTACTCATATTGTAGAATTTGGCAAATTAAAATAAGTACATGTGACCATTGACGCTTATTCATGATTTTTAATTGCTAATGCACAATCTGGGGAAGCTACAACACATGTAATTGTGCACTGCTGGAAGTGCTTTTTGTATTTGGGTACACCAAAAATTATTAAAACTGATAGTGGTTCTGGATATAGTAGTAAGGCATTTCAACAATTTTGTACCCAATGGGAAGTCGTACATAAAACAGGTATTCCTTACAATTTTCAGGGACAAGGTATTGTAGAAAGGGCTCATAGCAGTCTTAAAATACAACTTCAAAAAATAAATCATGCTCTTTTTGTTCTAAATTTTTTAAATATGGATGTCTGTTAGCAGTCTGCTGCAGATAGATTTTGGCACAGTGGCACCCAAGCGACTTTTGCTTAAGAGAAATGGAACGATCCCTGCTCCAGATTATGGAAGGGTCCCGATCCTGTGTTAATATGGGGTCAAGGACATGTTTGTGTTTTTTCCACAAAAGGAGAATGAAGCTCGGTGGTTACTGAGCGTGTGGTAAGGAGTGTGGAACTAAGGAGGGTCAGCTCCAATGGCATTCCTATAAAGAACCAGAATGAAAGTGACTCCATTAGTGTTTCTGAGGTTTTGTCACTGGTTAATGCAAACAGGGAGGAAATAGAGCAGTGCCACTTTTGGCTTTACTAGCTCCTTTAGAAAAATACTTTATATCACCTAATAGCTGTGCAGTATTTTGCAAAGAGCTTTACAGCAACTAAATATGGTAATTTCACCCTCAGGGTGAAGTGAAGTTTTTCGGTAGAATAAACCAAAAGTACTGCTGTACTAGAAACGTTTGTCTGAATTGAAGCACTTAGAGGAGCTATTATGAATCTGGGTGAAGGGACAGCCTCTAGTTAAAAACCATTTACCTAGGTTGTTTCCAGGTTCTGGCTATTACAAACAAAGCTGATATGAACATAGCTGAGCAAATGCCCTTGTGGTATGATTGAGCATTCCTTGGGTATATGCCCAAGAGTGCTACAGCTGAGACTTGGGGGAGATGGATTCCCAATTTTGTAAGGAAGCGCCATATTGATTTCCAAAGTGGCTATACAAGCTTGCATTCCCACCAGCAATGGAGGAGAGTTCCCATTGCTCCACATCCTCTCCAGCATAAGCTGTCTTCTGTGCTTTTGATCTTAGCCATTCTGACAGGTGTAAGGTGGTATCTCAGAGTCGTTTTGATTTGCATTTCCTGGATAATTAGGGATGTTGAGCAATTCCTTAAATGTCTTTCAGCCATTTGAACTTCCTCTGTGGAGAATTCTCTGTTTAGTTCTATAGCCCATTTCTTAATTGGATGGTACATATACATAATGGAGTACTACTCAGCAGAGAAAAACAATGACATCATGAGGTTTGCAGGCAAATGGACAGATCTAGAAAAAATCATCCTGAGTGAGGTAACCCAGACTCAGAAGGACAAACACAGTATGTACTCATTCATAGTAGGATACTAGATGTAAAACAAAGATGACTAGACTGCTACACAACTCTAGGGAGGCTACCTAGAAAACGGGACCCTAGGAAAGACCCAAGGATCACCCAATGACAGAGAAATGGATGAGATCTACATGAACAACCTGGATGACAGTGGGAGTAATGAAGGGCAAGATTTGAGGGAAAGAAAGCTTAGGGGAGCAGGAGATCCCAGCTGGATCAAGAACAGAAAGGGAGAACAAGGAATAACAGACCATGATAAATGAAGACCACATGAGACCAGGAATAGGCAGAGTGCTTGAGAGGTCCCCAGAAATCCACAATGATATATCCTCTGTAGTCTGCTGGCGATGGTCGAGAGAAAGCCTGATCTGACCTAGTCTGGTGATCAGATGGCCAAACACCCTAACAGTCTTCTTGGAACTCTCATCCAATAACTGATGGAAATGGATGCAGAGATCTTCAGCCAGGCCCCAGGTAGAGCTCCAGGTGTCCAACTGTCGAGAAAGAGGAGGGACTGCAAGAGCGTGAATTGTTGAATCCAAGATTGCAAAAAGCACATGGACAAATAGCTAAATGAATGGAAGCACAGAATTATGAACCAAAGGCTGTGGAGCCCCCAGCTGGATCAGGCCCTCTGGATAAGCGAGACCTGTTTGGGAGGCATCCAGTCTGTGGGACCAGGATCTGTCCTTAGTGCATGAACTGGCTGTTTGATACCTTGGGCTTACACATGGACACTTTGCTCAGGCTGTACTGAATCTACCAGGTTTAAATGAATCCCCAGGGGTGCCTTGATCCTGGAGGACATGGGAATGGAGGGGAGGGGCTGGGGAGAAGGCAGGGGTGGGAGCGGGAGGGGGGAGGACAGGGGAACCCATGGCCGATGTATAAAATTTAAAACAATTAATAATAAAGAAAAAATTATTTATTAAAAAAAAACACATTTACCGCTACAGTGCCTCTCTGCCAGTTCAGGAAAGGCTGAGAGAACTTGGTAACTTTGGGATGTGGCTTCATCTGGAGAATGTTAGTCCCCTAGCAACAACTATCACAACTCTATAACAACACTTAATAAATCCCAATGTTGAATAGCAAAGTTGACTGACTATAAACTCTAAACTTTAGAAATGATGTATGTACTTCCTAATTAAGAGAATTTTTCTAATAGAGATCGTGATAATTAAGAGTAAGAAGTAGAAAAAGATGAAAAGATGTAAGTTTGCAGAAATTCTATTAGATCTGTGTTAAATCTTTAGGTTTTTGCTAAATTAAGATATATGCTAATGGTAGCCCTATATAAGTGTGTAAAATAGATCTATAGAGTTCCTTTAAGAATATAAGCTTGCTAGAAGTATCTAAAGTAGTCTTAATAAGCTTGTAAGAAATAAAGATGCTAGTTGTAAATGTAAGTTTAAATAAGAAATAAGATAGAATAAATATAAGCATATAAGAAGTAAATTAGAACTACTTTAGCAAATATATTTATTTAGTTTTCTTAAAGAGTATAAATAAATAGATATTAATACATTATATGTGAGTTTGTAAAAACGTGTAAATGTAGAATGTGAGTCTAAATGCTTTGGAAGACAAAATATGTTATATGGAGTTTGTAAAAAAGTGTAAATGTTAAGTGTGAGTCCATTCTTAATGTATATAGTGAAAGAACCTGAGACACAGAAGGTAGTGTCTTAGTAGACTGCAAAGCAGGCAGTCTGAGTGGTTTCAAAAGCTCCAGAAGCCGCTAAGAAGCTAAGAATGGTGGATGCCAGAACCAGCACAACATGGCATCTGCAGCTGAGATCTGTGGAAAATCACCACAGCACAGAAAAACCTGAGCTAACATAAAAAACGGTGAGGTTTAAAATACTATTGTAACTAAAAAGATCTCTGTGAGAAGAGTAGTTGCAGAGACTTGTTTGAACAATTGTTAACTGCAAAACGTTTTGGTTGTAAAACGTCTCTTCATATTTGGAAGTGAAAACCTGATAACCAGAATTTACTTTTTTAACTTTTTGAACTTAAAATAATGAGATAAAACTACAAAAAGATTTTGGTTATGGATTTCTTCATATTTGGAAGGCTAGTACCAGAATTTATCATTTGAATTTTTGGACTTAAGAAATACAATGAACAATAGTGATTTCATTGCAATGGGATAATTGAGTTTACTTATAGTAATGACCTAGGAACTGTTTTCTAGAGTTATTTGTGTTAAAAATGGAACTGTTTAAATGAAGAAATTTATTGTTTCAACCTAGAGTCAAGATACAATTTTGTGTATGCATATATGCTTTATTAACTGGTGATTCATGAATTGTTTTATGGAACTGTTTATGTAAAAATGGAATTACTTTTGGAACTGGTTTTATTTTGCAAATGGAACTGTTTAAATGGAAAAGTTTGGGTTCTAACTAGGCTTGAGACTTTGCTTAAAAATTATAAAGAAAAGGGATAATTTATATTCCTTGGTCTATTTAATTTAGAAAAATATTTGAGTGAATTAATGTTAATGTTTTGTTAGTAAGAAATGCAAATGGGTATACTAAGATTACTTTAAAGTGTAAAGAGTGTGATTAAGAAACTGCTTTTGAATGTTTTGCTAAGCTTTCAGTGTTAATGGTTAGATTGAGAATATTGCTTTTTAGTACGGGTTTGTAGGAACTGTATAAGTTTGGGTTTTTTCTAACTAAGTTCGAGATTTTGTTTCAAAAAATTATAAAGAAAAGGAGTTATGAGTGGAATTAAGGATGAATGTATTTTTGCAGAAATTATGTTTAACCTATTAGTATTAATGAACCCTGGTTTTGTGGAGTTAAGGAAATATTTAAGTTTGATGTGAATACATCAGAAATTTTTCCTATGTTCTGTTAGCAAGAAAATTCAAATGATTAAAAGTTAAGGTTGTAGGACTGAGAAAATTGTTAACTATATATAGCATCATTTATGTTAATTCAAATGGTTCTATAGAGTTTGCTTTGAGTTGAAAGATTGGGAGAATTGTGACTATGTATAGCAATATTTATGTTAACCTGTTAATGGAAATGATGAAGTTAAGGGATTCTTTAAGTTTGCGGTTGCATTAAGTTTATGTACTTTAATCTTTTTTTTTTTTCCGAGATAGAGTTTCTCTGTGTAGCTTTGCACCTTTCCTGGAACTCGCTTTGGAGACCAGGCTGGCCTTGAACTCACAGAGATCCGCCTGCCTCTAGCTGCATTAAGTTTTTGGTTTAGAAAGGGCTTAATGCAGCTAAAGACTGCTGTAGTTACCTTGGACCTAATTCAAAAAAGAAATGCCATCTTTATCATCCTCTACTTCCATACCTGGAGGTATAATAGCTATGGGGATTGCTGTAAGCTATTAATGAGTTGTTTTTTATATATTAAGAAAGGGGAACCTGTGGGAGCCCGTTTTCAGGTTCCTCAAGTCTTTACCCAGAAGGTCTGCATAGAGGATGATTAAGGTCATGGGCCTGAGTGCAGGTGTCTGAAATGGTCTGCACATGGTTGTGCAGGGGGAGGAGGTGTTTTGCTCCACCCCCTTGGCATTTCTATAAATACCCTGGGGCAGAGACAGTCAGGGCCTGTAGGAATAGGTTCCAGGCCCTCTTGAGGCTGTCCTTTATTTTCTATCTGTTTGTCTTCACACTATAAATCCTTCTATCTAATATTTCCTATTGCTCACACTCAAGAAAACTCTGGGGAGCTGTGGGGTTGGTGGGTAAATGCCCCAAAGGGGTAACTCTAACTAAGCAAGTGAAGGCCCTATATGACAAGAGCTTTAAGTCGCTGAAAAAAGAAATTGAAGGAGATGTCAGATGACAATCTTACCAAAAGCAATGTACAGATTCAATGCAATCCCCATCAAAATACCAACACAATTCTTCACAGACCTGGAAATAATAATGCTCAACTTCATATGGAAAAACAAAAAACCCAGGATAGCCAAAATAATTCTGTACAATAAAACAACCTCTGGAGGCATCACAACCCCCCACCTCAAGCTCTACTATAGAGCTACCATAATGAAAACAGCTTGGTTCTGGCATAAAAACTGACATGTGGACCAATGGAATTGAATTGAAGACTCTGACATTAATCCGCACACCTATGAACATGTAATTTTTGAGAAAGAAGCCAAAAATGTACAATGGAAAAAAGAAAGCATCTTCAACAAATGGTGCTGGCATAACTGGAAGTCAACATGTAGAAGGCTGCAAATACATCCATATCTGTCACTGTGCAGAAAACTTAGGTCCAATTAGATCAAAGACCTCAACATAAATCCAGTTACTCTGAACCTGATAGAAGAGAAAGTAGGAAGTAGTCTTGCATGCACTGGAATAGGTGATCACTTCCTAAATATAACACCAATAGCACAGACACTGAGAGAAACAATCAATCAATGGGACCTGTTGAAACTGAGAAGCTTTTGTAGAGCAAAGGACATGGTCAACAAGACAAAGCGACAGCCTACAGAATGGGAAAAGGTCTTCACCAACCCTATATCTGACAGAGGGCTGATATCCAGAATATAAATAACTCAAGAAATTAGACATCACAATGCCCAACAGCACAATTAAGAAATGGGCTATAGAACTAAACAGAGATTTCTCAACAGAGGAAGCTCAAATGGCTGACAGACATTTAAGAAATTGCTCAAAATCCCTAATTATCCAGGAAATGCAAATCAAAACAACTCTGAGATACTACCTTACACCTGTCAGAATAAAGATAAAAATCACTGAAGACAGCTTCTACTGGAGAGGATGTGGAGCAAGGGGAACTCTCCTCCACTGCTGGTGGGAATGCAAGCTTGTACAGCCACTTTGGAAATCAATGTGGCACTTCCTCAGAAAACAGGGAATCCATCTCCCCCAAGACCCAGCTATACCACTCTTGGTTATATACACAAGGAATTCTCAATCATACTACAAGGGAATTTGCTCAGCTATGTTGATATCAGCATTGTTTGTAATAGCCAGAACCTGGAAACAAACTAGATGCCCTTCAACTGAAGACTGGATAAAGACAATATGGTACATACACACAATGGAGTACTACTCAGCAGAGAAAAACAATGACATCATAAGGTTTGCAGGCAAATGGATTGGTCTAGAAAAAAATCATCCTGAGTGAGGTAACCCAGACTCAGAAAGACAAACATGGTATGTACTCACTCATAGTAGGATACTAGATGTAAAACAAAGATGACTAGATTGCTACTCACAACTCCAAGGAGGCTACCTAGAAAACAGGACACTAAGAAAGACACAGGGATTGCCCAATGACAGAGAAATGGATGAGATCTACATAAACAATGTGGACATGAGTCGGGGTAATGAAGGGCAAGGTTTGAGGGAAAGAGAGCTTAGGGGAGTGGAAAATCCCAGCTGGATCAAGAACAGAAAGGGAGAACAAGGAATAACAGACCATGATAAATGAAGACCACATGAGAATAGGATGAAGCAAAGTGCTAGAGAGGTCCCCAGAAATCCACAAAGATACCTCAACTGTAGACTACTGGCAATGGTAGAGAGAAAGCCTGAACTGATCTAGTCTGGTGATCGGATGGCCTAACACCCTAACTGTCATTCTAGAACTCTCATCCAATAACTGATGGAAGTAGATGCAGAGAACCTCTGCCAGGCCCTAGGTGGAACTTCAGGAGTCCAATTGGTGAGAAAGAGGAGGGATTGTAAGAGTGAGAATTGTTGAGACCAAGATTGGAAAAAGCACAGGGACAAATAGCCAAACTAATGGAAACTATGAACCAAAAGTTGTGGAGCCCCAAACTGGATCAGGCCCTCTGGATAAGTGAGACAATTGAATAGCTTGAACTGTTTGGGAGGCACCCAGGCAGTGGGACCCAGACCTGTCCTTATTGCATGAGCTGGCTGATTGGAACCTGGGGCTTATTCGGGGACACTTTGCTCAGCCTGGGAGGAGGGGACTAGACCTGCCTGGACTGAATCTACCAGGTTGGCTGAAACCCCAGGGGAGTCTTCGTCCTGGAGGAGAAGGGAATGGGGGGGTGGACTGGGGGGAAGGTGGGGGTGGAAGGGGGAGAAAAGGGGAACCCATGGCTGATAGGTAAAATTAAATTAAATTATAAAAAAACAAGTAAAAAATGTTATCAGATAATTCTCAACAGAAGAAGCTCAAATGGCTGAAAGACATTTAAGAAATGTCTTTGCTCAACATCCTTAGTTATCACGAAAATGCAAATCAAAATGACTCTGAGATACCATCTTACAACTGTCTGAATGGCTAAGATCAAAAACACTAAAGACAGTTTATGTTGGAGAGGGTGTGGAGCAAGGGGAACACTCCTCCACTGTTGATGGGAATGCAAGCTAGTACAGCCACTTTGGAAATCAGTATGGTGCTGATTCAGAAAATTGGGAATTGATCTCAATTAAGACACAGCTACATAACTCTTGAGCATAAACCCAAGGAATGCTCAATCATACCACAAGGACATATGCTCAGCTATATTCATGGCAGCTTTGTTTGTAATAGCAAGAACCTGGAAACCATCTTGATGCCCTTCAACTGAAGAATGGATAAAGAAAATATGGTACATACACACAATGGAGTACTACTCAGAAGAGAAAAACAATGACAGCATGAAATTTGCAGGCACATGGATGGAACTAGAAAAAAAATCATCCTGAGTGAGGTAACCCAGACTCAGAAAGACAAACATGGTAGGTACTCACTCATAAGTGGATACTAGATGAAAAGCAAAGGATAACCCGACTGCACCTCACAGCTGCAGGGAGGCTACCTAGTAAGGAAGACCCTATGAAAGACACAGGATTGCTCAGCAATGGAGAAATGGATGAGATCTACATGATCAAACTGGGGTTATGAGGGGGTAGTAGAGAGCAAGGGTCAGGATAAGAGAGCTTAGGGGACCAGGAGGTCCTAGCTGGATCAGAAACAGAGTGGGAGAACAAGGAAAGAGATACCATGATAAATGAAGACAACATGGGAATAGGAAGATGCAGAGGGCTAGAGAGGTCTCCAGGAATCCACATAGATGACTCCACTATAGACTACTGTCAATGGTCGAGAGGGTGCCTGAACTGACCTACACTGGTGATGGGATGGCCAAACACCCTAACTGTCATGATAGAACCCTCATCCAGGGACAATGCAGGGAGATGCAGCCAAGCTACAGGTGGAGCTCCAGGATACACATTGATGAGAGAGAGGAAGAATCATATGAGATAGAGATATCAAGACCATGATTAGAAAAGTTACAGAGACAACTAGCCAAACTAGTGGCAACACACGAACTATGTCCAATAGCTGAGGAACCCCCATGGTACTGGATTAGGCCCTCTTGATAAGTGAGACAGTTGTGCAGCTTGAACTGTTTGGGAAGCCCCCAGGCATTGGGACCGGGACCTGTCCTTAGTGCAAGAGCTGGCTGTTTGGAACCTGGTGCCTATGCTGAGACACTTAGCTCAACCTTGGTACAGGGATGAGGGGATTGAACCTGCCCCAACTGAAGGTACCAGGCTCTGGTGACTCCCCAGGTAAGACCTTGCTTTGGAGGAGGTGGGAATGAGTGGTGCATTGAGAGGGAAGGCTGGGAGGTAGGAGGGAGGACAGGGAAATCTGTGGTTGATATGTAAACCAATAGAACATACCTTAATAAAAAAGAAAACAAAAAATAAATATAAAAAATTCATTCATTTCTGCTGGCTCTTTTGAATTATTGGTGTGAAACACAGTTGTCCTATTGAGTTACATAATTTGGAAGGCATTCTTGCTGTCTATCTGACCCTTTGTGACCAGATGAGTTTTGATCAGGCTGCTGAGATTTTTCAATGATGTATCAATAATCAGTTAAACAAGGGATGTTGGCAAGATGTGATATCCAGGTAAAAGAATGATTTTAAGCCTTCACATAACAACACATACAAATCAGCTCTACATGGATCAAAGACCTAAAATGGATCAGAGCTGAAAGTCATCAGACTTTTAGGAGACAGGATGAAAGCATCTTGAAATTGGATTTCGAATGGTGTCTATGTTATGATGCCAGATTCATCATATGGGTCTTTTGAGTGGGTATATGTCTCTGCACCACAGGCATGTTTGGTATATGAGAAGAAAAGAGGGTTTTGAATTCCTTGGAACTTCAGTTAAAGACAGTAATAAGCTGCCATGTGGGTGCGGGAATGAACCCCTGTCCATTGAAAGAGTTGCTAGGACTCTCAAATATTGAGCTATCTCTAGTTCTATAAACCATATATATATATATATATATATATATATATATATATATATATACACACACATATGCTACTACACACCACAAAAAACAGTTATTAGAAAAAAAGCATCTTGTGCAGGGATGTCATGCTTCAAATGTCAGCATGAGGATAAGAAACTCAGTATATGGGCCACCAAGATGGCTCAGTTGAGAAGAGTGCCTGCCGTCCTCCCTCCCAGTTCTTATCCCTAACTGCCACACAGAAACAAATGGACAAATAAATATGTGTCAGTGAAATGGCTTAGCAGATAAAGGGCTGGTTCACCCACCTAAGTTCAATCCCCTGTCCCTGGAGAACTGGCTGTCACAAATTGTTTCCTGACCTCCACTCATGGGTGTGGGACATGTACTCAAAATGAATAAATATGCAAATGTAGTAAAAAACTCATTACAAATCCTTTCTATCTATGGATGTTATATTTATGGATCAAAACCTTGGAAACAAACTACTTGAAAGAGTATCTCTACAGTGAAAAATGTACTGTTTCTTCCTGTCTTTGTCCTGTACTCAACACAATAAGGCTAGTGTCTATGCAGTCCTCATATTAGGCATTGGAAGATCTGAATATGTGGAAAGAAGTATAGAGTAACATGAATATTTTACTAGTTTCTGAGGGTTGACTGTGTGACAGACTTAGACTCTAAACTCTTAATCACTTTGCATTTCCATTTGCTAAATTGACATTTATTGTTGTTATTATTGACCGAGTCTCACAATTTAATCTGAGTTGGCCTTGTACTTCTATGCCTCCTGCTTCATGCTCTCTCTCTTTTGAGACAGGGTCTCACTATGTAGCTCTGGCTAACCTGAAACAGGCTACAAAGACTAGAGTGGTTGGGAACTCATAGAGATCCAAATGTCTCTGTCTCTGCTGTGCTGGGGTTAAAGGCATGCAGCACTGTGCTCAGCTTGTTTGGTGTTGTATCATGAGATTAACATGCATCCATCACCAAACTGGCTGTATTTGTTTCCTGAACCATGTTTTTCTCCTTGTGACTTTGATCCATTCTGCACTCTGTTGATAAAGAAACTGCCCCCACCCCCAACACTATGGAGTAAGTGGGGAACAGAGGTCACTCACGTATAATGTCCAGCTGGATGGGGTCACTCCTCCTGGAACTGTCTTGATTGGATACTTCACAATGATAGATTCCAGAATCCTCAATCCTCACAGAGTCTATTTGGAGTGTTCTGTTGTTCTGGGACAGCTTCATCCTGTCTGTTGGCTCCACACTCTGGCCTTTGAAGAGCCAATGGATGGAGACTTCCGTGTTGTTTGTCAAGCAGTTCAGGAACACAGTGATTGTATCTTTGACCGTGTTGTTGGTGACTTGGATGGAGGGTGGAGTCAATGGATCTATTGATTAAATAGTGGAGGGGCCAGCTGAGAGTCCTTCACCCTCAGAGATCTCAGCCAATTCACAGGGCCCTTAGAATAAAGGGGCCCCCGGCAAGATTGCATGTTTGGGTTGAAGATGTGGTCTGTAAGGAGAGAGCTGAAACTTGCTTTTACCAAGATCACTCACAGTTACCCTGACTCAGGGTATTTGTGTAGATTCCACACTGGGAGCCTCTTCAGCCCACATGTCCAGACATCTCATGGTGGGGGGAATGTATTTCCCAATGATTTTTGTGGGTTCTTGCTCACACTTTCTGTGAGTGTGAACAGTCAGGTCCCTCTTTTGTCAGGGACCAAGATGTCAGGAATCAAACATGAACCATGGAAAAGTACTAGCTAAGCCAGAGAACAAGTCATACGACCACTGCCTTTCCCCAGAGCAGTAACACCTGTTTACTAACCGGAGGCTCCCAAAGATACAAAGACATTCCACAGTCAGGTGCCATGATAACCTAACGTAAGGAGCTTTCCATAGTCAGGTAGCCTAGCAACAGAATAAATGGCCCCTGACCAGTGACCTTAGCCTACATCTCGCAGTTGCACGATCTGCACATCTCCCACGTCTTGCTCCCCTTCCATGTTCTGCATGCCCCTTTCCCCTTCCCTCCTTCCTGCCCCTTCCCCTCCTATGATATATAAGCTTTGCTGAGGAAAATAAAATTTGCAGCTTCATCAGAATCCTGTCTTGCTGTCATCTCTCATGTCCTCTGTTCCTTTCATTTGCTCCCACAGGTGGGTTGCCCCTGTTGAAACCCTGCTGGCTGGGACACTCTTACAAAATAGCCTTCTGTTTATATTTAATTAAATAATTTGTCATGCCATTAAGATGGCCCAGCTAATCTTAAAGATGTTAAAGGCTAGACTTCGGGACAGGGAGAAATCCCTAACTGAAGGATTTCTGTTTGTAGAAAAAAATGTATTTCCTGCCCCATGGATATGGATTAAATACTACAGAGAAGAAGTGAATACTCACAGTGCTGACCACAGCCTTCACATCTAAACCTCAGTATCGATATTTTTTGAAACAGGGTCTCACTGTGTAGTTCTAACTTGCTTGGAACTTGGTATGTAGACCAGGCTGGCCTCAAACTCATACTATCTACATGGATCTTGTTCCTCAGGCATCAAAGATGTGTGTCACCACACTCAGCATTTTGTTTTTGTTGTTGGTATTTTTTTTTTTTTGAGACATGGTTTCTCTATGTAGCTTTGTGCCTTTTCTGGATCTTGCTCTGTAGACCAGGCTGGCTTTGAACTCACAAAGATCTGCCTGTCTCTGCCTGCCAAGTGCTGGGATTTAAGGCCTGTGCCACCACTGCCCAGCTTCAATCACTATCTACCTGTTTCTCCCTCCTCAGTGCTGGCATCAAAGATGTGTGCCACCATACCCAGCTGAAATATGGTTTTTGAACCTTGAGAAGAGTAAACAAAAGACCATCATCAACTCTCAGAGACATGGTTTACCCTGACTCAGAACAGGGCTCCCAGACACCTTCTCCACCCACCCTTCCCATCCCATGTAGTAAGTGCTGACACAGGAGAAGACCTGGGAGCAGAGGTCTAGTATCATCTGTGGGGAATTTTCTCCTCCAATTTGGAGAATAAGAATGAGAGCACAGTTGAAAGCCCTGGGTGTTCCATGGAGGTCATGGAGGTCATAAAAAGAAAATGGAGGGGTCAGGAAAACTTGTGTTAGGAACAGAAAAAAAACTTGACCTTGAGGCTCTCCTAACCACGGAAAGACCCTCACACAACATAAGGCTTTCCAAGACAGGGAGAACTTCCTCCTCACATTGCCAGCTCCATCCCTAAGCCAGAAACCAGAAACCAGGAGGCCACATTAGTCATACGGATGGAGCAGGAGGCCTGGGGGAAGACTGAGTTTTGCTGTTCCCATAGACAAGGGCTGGAAATTAAATGCTTCCGCATCTTTCCAGAACGCCAAAAGACTCCACTCCCAACCTGGTGCTGATATTTCAGAGATCCACTTATAAGGACTGTAATATGCTTCACTGTGGTCCTATTGACTCCAGTAAAAACATTATAGATGAGGCAGGAATAGGACCACTATTACTAGTATTGATATTGGGGATAAAGTACTCTTGGGAGGATGACTGGAGCTCTCCATTGACAAACCAAGAGTATTGTAGAGGTGGGTTAGCATCTGTGTGGCAGGAGATGTGAGATTTGTTCTTGAATGGAAATGAATATTTGAGGGGGATATGATCAGGACATCTGGATAATCTAGAGAAAACAGAACAAAGCCACACGTAATGTCAGCAGAGGGAAGTGGAAATCCTGGTCTGTAGAAGGACATAGTATCTCTTTGAGCTGTGCTTTAACCTTAGTGAGCAGGTCGTACCCAGAGTTGGGGAGGAGATTAGTAGAAGAGTGCTCATTCAGAATGCACAAGCCCTGATCTTTCTCAAGCACAGCATGAACGCATCCCCACTGCACACTAAAGTGTGCACTGAGTCTGACATGTCTGCTGTCTCCATCAACCTGAGACTCTCTAGGCAGAATTCCCTGAAACCAATTCAAAATCAATGCTAGGCCTGTCCACATATGCTTGTGCTTGGACAGGATGCCCAGGCAGCCTAGGTATTTGTATGATAGGTTTGTGTCATAAACCCAAGGGGACTGGAACCAAGGATGGTAGATCTAGCACTCTGTATTTAGGCACTTGGGAACAGGATGAAACAAAAATACCTACAGGTAATGTTCAGAGAGAATGGGTCACTTGGGGAGGCACTCACTGGGTTCCAGGTTCACATTCATAAGGTCCTGTGTCAGTCCTCACAACACTGAGTAAAGTGAGAGTCCTGTTGTCCTCAGACAGCTTCAGCCTGTCCTCCTCTGAGAGGCTTTGGTCATTGATCCTCCACTGGTAGGCTGTATTCTGAGTCTCAGACTCACACATTAATGCTACTGAGTCCTCACCCTCCATGGGATTGGAATTGTTGGTTGTGATGCTGGGCTTGGGTAGTGGTGCTGTGCTGACCACAGAGAGATGATTGCCCTGTGTGGTACTTCTGATTCTTACAAAGGCCTCTTACAGCCAGACATAGTCTCTTAACTCCCAGCTGACCCAGATCCCTTTAGAATCAGGCAGGAAGCAATTTAAAGGCAGATGGAGTAGCTGAGTGCTCAGAGATAATGGTGCCTCCTGTGCTGTGTATGGAATAAGCAAGGATTTCCTTGTGAGAGAACTGAGTTGCAGTGTTTGGTAATGGTCAGATTCAAGACTTGGAATCACAATTCTCATTTAATTTCCTGGTCCTCACTGACCCATTGCTGCCTTGAGACACGGGTTCAGTTCCCTCCAGCTACACTGACCTCTCTTGCTTTGTCTAGACCAGAGCCCTCCCAGCCTTTGCTGTTCAGGGCTGTCCTACAGATAGTTGCGATTAATCTTTCCCATTGAGCTTCCCTGAGAAACCTGACAGCCTGTCAGAGATCTCACACAGCTCAGGATCTGCCTGACAATTAGGTCCGGCTGGGCCACAGGTGGGCCATTCTTGTCAGGTGTTTGATGTTGATTGACATGAATCTGGGAGCCCTATAAGAATCCTGAGTCTATGAAATGATCTAGAAGAATGAGAGGTGTGTGTCACCACACCCTGTCACGAGTGTTTTACACACGTGCTTCCCACATGTTAGCAAACTCAAGTCAACATCCATTTATTTTAGTTTTAAAAAATTCTTTTGGGCTGGAGAGATGGTTCAGAGGTTAAGAGCACTGTCTGCTCTTCCAGAGGTCCCGAGTTCAGTTCCCAGCAACCACATGGTTGCTCACAACCATCTGTAATGAGATCTGGTGCCCCCTTCTGTATATATAATAAATAAATAAATCTTAAAAAATGGAAATACTATGGAGTTATGCATAGTGGTACATGACTTTAATCCCAGCACTCAGGAGGCAGAGGCAAGCAGATGTCTGGTCTGCACAGTGAGTTACAAGACAACCAGGGATATACAGACAAACACCGTCTCAAAAAAAAAAAACAAAAATGAAAAAATGAAAAAGAGAAAAAAAGAAATGCTTATGGGCCAGGCATGGTGGTGCACACCTTTGATCCCACTACTCTGGGAATTCCAGGCTAGCCATCCAGGAGTATATAGTGAAACCCTTTCTCACAACCAAAAAACAAAAACAATCTTAACACCAGTAGTCATTGTAAAAATTCACATGATTGGCTGACCTAAACTATACATTCTTTTTTTTTTTTTTTTTGGAGCTGAGGACTGTACCCAGGGACTTGCACTTGCTAGGCAAGCGCTCTACCACTGAGCTAAATCCCCAACCCAAAAACTGTACATTCTTAAAGATAAGTCATATATAAATTATAAGCTATTAAAGTGAGATATTAGGATACAAGTTAAAGCTTGATCATCTTATTAATGATCAAATTCTCTATACAAATGTATGTTTAGAAACAGGCTAAATATGCTGAATGTTAGCATAATAAATTCCTTACTTCACCCATGACATCTTAAAAATGTTTAGGCTTCCCACTTTAAACTATGCCATGCCTCTTACTGCCAGAAATTAGTCCAAATTATACTTTCATATCATTTAGATTATACTTCCATTTACCAGGTCTAAGGATAATTTGCCTTGCTATCCAATTATGAATAAAAGATAGCTCACCAAACAGATTTCACAATAAGCTTTTACTATTCCTTCATTAAAAGAAATTAATTTTACATTGGCTGTTCTCAGTAATCAATCACCTATGTGTCCTGACTAATTAAATACATAAATGCTTTTGTATGTAAAGTTTTTATAAGGGTATGAAAATTTAGATATAGAGATCATTTAGGAAGGTTAAAAATGACTTATGACATATGAATTGCCAGTTATTGGGATAGATAAATATAACAAACATCTAGATATGGTAGAAATCATACCCAAATCTCAGTAAAAAAAACTTGAGATACTGAGGATGTATAGCTAAGTTAGATCTATGGATAAAGTTTTTATTGAGATCTGAGATATATAGGCTTTAGAAATAGACTTATGTATGCACTAATATAGTAGTCTAGAGACCTCCCCCAGAAGAAACCTGGGACTAATAGAAGGCCATAGCTCCTCCACTGTACAAGGTATAATAATTGTTCAAGGAATGATTGATCCTGACTTTACTGGGAAAATAAAGATTATTGTAAACCTTCTACAAAAACAATTCAGATTCTACAGAGCAATGCCTAAAGGAGCCTCCAATTTAGATTCTAGATTTATGGTTTTCTGGGTTCAGGGAATTAAATATTCCAGATCAACTAAACCCTTAAAATACAGGGAAAGAAAATAATTGACATGCTAGATATAAGCATAGATAGTTCTTACATTTCAGGAAATGATTGGCCAAGTACTTAAGACAATTATTATTCCTTCATCTCTATAGGTCTAGGTCAAGCTAATATTGTAACCAAAAGCTCAGAAATATTAAAACGTCAGATAGATAAAAATTATGGTCTATTCTGCCCACAGACATCCCCTTTATACCTAACAATCTGTGGAGAGGAGACATGCTGCAATTAATTGGTATATCATTAATCTCTGCTACGGACTAATATGAGTTCAAAATCTATATATGAGTGTTTAACTTAAAAGAACTTGGGTAAACAAACCAAAGACATAATTGAGCCCATTATTCTAGAAATTATAAATGTCAGACATGGCCTAGGGTATGAAAATTAATCAGAGGGGCCACTATTGACTGATGACTCCATTACATTGAAATCTGATGCTCTTATCTGGGTTAAACAATGGACTTTGAATGCTGAGAGAATTGTAGCTGCTACTTGTCTGGTGGAGGAGAAGCTTAAAAATAGGGCATGTGAAGCCTCACACCAGACCTTGAGTCACCCCAATACTTGTTGGTTAGAAAAAAATAAGGGCTTACAAGCTGTTACAAGTCCTTAAAAAATTAAATGAACTTTATTGGAGCCAAGGGGAGCTTCACAATCTAATTTGCCATCTCCCACAGCCACCCCTGGAATTCAAAATATATTTATCATAGACTTACAAGATTGCTTCTTCACCATACCTCCTCACCCTAAAGATTGTCAGCATTTCATTTTCAGCTTGCCTTCTCACCCTGACACAATGGAAGTCAAAAGCTGACATGCAGAACAGGAAATATGACTTCTGTTTATCCAGAACTCTTTTATTGAATTGAGTGCCTCATCATATATACAGATTAACTATCAGAACTATCTGTAGATTCTAGTTTCCTCATAGTCCTCCAACTCAATTATATGTGTGTGTGTGTGTGTGTGTGTGTGTGTGTGTGTGTGTGTGTGTACACATTGCAAAACATTTATGACACAGGTGTCATGATATTTATAAGAAACTATAAAACCTCTGAGTCTATAGATTGGCAGATAAGTCTATACTGGTACTTTCTAATGTCTATCCAACAATTACAAATTCTCTCCTTATGGAAGCTCACCCATGAGGCCTACATCCTTATGATTTATGGGTATGAAATAAAAAATATATACCATTTATTCCACTGCTTTTCAATTTTAAGAAGACCTAGAACTCATAATTGGAAAAATGCCTTACATATACTTCAAGAGCTCTTAATAATGGTGCTTAATATTTCATATCTCCCACTACATGCATCCCTAATTATCCACAGGCCAAGCCACAAAGTTACACGTAAGACTCGAGAAACTTCTCACTTGTATTTGTAAGGGTCCTGATGTTTTTATAATGTCAAAAAGAGGATATGCTTATATGTTTTCACAGGATACTGACCCATCTTTATGAATCCTGGATTGCATGGTCACACCATATACTAGGCTGCTGCAAGACAAAGGTGCTCTAAAGCTGTCAGTCTGAATACAGGCTGTTATTTACTTCTAGATACTTTAATATTGAGCTGTGACTTTATGAATGAATTGATACAATTCCAGATCCTTTTGATGAACTGAGTTCATCAATGATATCAAAACTTACAGAAATATGATTAGAAATAATCCTGTCCTAAATGAATTTTTATTAATTTTGATCAAAAGATAATTAGGACTTAAGATATGTTATAAATGAAACATTTCAGATTTCATTCTCTGACTATGCTGCTGTTTTGTTGAGACTCCAAAGACTCATAATCTTGCTCTGACAAATCACCACTGTTATCATATTGCTAATATGTCTAAAGATTTTGTCTTTTAAGAAGGTTCTTATAAGATTCAGGAGATCAGGATTCACCAACACTCATAAACTAAGAAGGATCAGGAGGAATGCAACCTGACTACAGTTTATGTCTTACACTTAAACAAATTTTCTTTTTCTTCTCTAGGACGGTGGATCTCTCCCTCTCTCCCTGTCCTGATATCCCCTTCTCTTATATGCTATAACCATGCATTTAATATTCCATAGGTACACTTAAGAGAAAAAGTTTCCTCCTTAAAACTCTTCAAATGCATGTTCTAATACATTCTGATGATTTAAAGAGTTACACATTGTCATTCTCTGGACCACAGAATTGCTGTCTGGCTGCAGGTCTGCACCACATCCTCCATCCTCCAGCCCACATGGATGTGCTTTCCAGCTCAGCCCTGCATCATGCCCTCTAGCACATGAGACAGAAAATCCTGCCATCCATGACTTACCCTGCAGAGCCTGAAACAGCCTGCTCCTCCTGGGTTCCACTGTATTCCATTCTTCAAGACCCTCAGCTTCAGACACATATCACCAGGAAGTAACCATGAATGATTTCTAGAGCCCTGTTGTTACTTACCCTCCTTCTGTGCTGAACTCTCCAGCCCAGGGGCTGTACTGCCCTTAAAAACGCTCTGTTATATAATTCTATAAATTCTGACCATGATCCTGAAAAGTAAATACTATCAGATTTTCTCCTCAACTACTTCTGACAATTGTTCTGTATATAAGTCTTGCTATGTATACCCTGACACAGATTATTACCATTCTCCCATAGCTAAATGGGTCAATATTGCCTTGATTACAACTTTTAATTATTAGGTCAGTTTTAACTGCAGCCTTGGCCCCACAGGTGCTCATGACTAACTCAAGTAACTCCTTATCTAACAATGCCTCTTTAAAATACAGTTTAAACAAGTTAATACCTCTAATCAGAGATTGATAGAGGTATGTTCTAAATTAATCAATTTTTGATCAGTCACACTTATAGTATTTAGACACATTTGACCATATTATGCTATACTAGCTAATGAGAGATTTTTATGTTACTCCTCTGCTCCCTTCTTGGGACAGAGATATTCTGATTATGTACAAATACACCTATTAGATGGCTAAACTTAATCGCAGTTTGCCATCTACATAGATTATTGATAATAAATATTAATTAACCAGTAATTTTCATTTTTCAAGTCTTCTCCAAATTTAAATTTTTTCATGTTTTTTGCTACCCTAGGGAGAATTAAACTTTTTTAATTCTCCTTTTTTTAATAAATGAAAACACTGGACCTGCTGGAATCCATAGGAAAATATATTGGAATTTAGCTAATATCCCAAAAACTACTACTTGGAATGGTCAAGGTATATTGTAAAGATCAAGTTATGGTTTAAGAAGTCTTGCTGATATTTTAGCTTTTGTATATAAATTAGCTGGTTCCTACAATGATTTTCTTGTATGCTATGTGTGGTTTTAAGAACTCCTAACAGTGTATTTATCTAAAATATCTATCAAGCATCCAAAGCCAAACAATCTCCTGAACTAAGGTAACACCACTTATAGAAAATGCACCTGTCTCCTAGGTCAGGCGGCTAGCTTTATTTCTTGTGCAATTTAAGCAGACACTGTATTTTTGTACACAACCTCACTAACATTATAGACTCCCAACTTCTTACCTAACCACTTCTAGGAATGAAGACTGAGTATATAAATCCCCTTTTGATCTACTAACCAATCATTATCTCTCAGTTGACCTCCTCTTTTACTGCTCTCTTTTGGGTTGTAAAAGAAAGCCTGATACTCACTCCTTGAGGAAAATTCTTACCTGCCTTTATGACCCTGTAGGAATTCAAGCCTGATGACTTGCTCTGCCAGGGGATTGCTATTGCTTGGGTTTATGACTGAATACCTCAGAGACGTGGGGAAACTGAGAGGTATAAGGAGACTTAGAGGAAGATTTTGAGGAGAGAACTTGAGGACAAGATGGAAGATGAGGAAGAACCAGATAGGGAAATACTAGATGAATAAGGCCAAGATGAGAAGGCCCTGTCGAGGCAGAATTAAGATGAGAGAATTAAGATAGAATCTAGAGGGGACAGTAGATAAATACAGAGGGAAATCAGGTGAGAAAGGAGCTAGGCAGGAGAACCGAACTGTAGCTCTGTAGACAGGATTGTATCCCAGAGGAATAAAGTTGACAGACAAAGAAAAGAGCTTGGTTTCCTCAGATTCATTTACAAAAAATAATTTTCAGTGTTCACAGGCTTCTCTTCTCTGCTCCTGGGAAAAATATTATTAAGGTGGGTCCTTAATATATGAAAAAACCCTCCTCTATCTTATGCACCATCATGTCTTAAAGTTATATTTCAACAAAAACAAAAATTAGAATCTACATTCTCATGGAAACTGAGTAATGCTCAACTGAATCACCAATCAGTCAAGGAGGAAATAAAGAAAGAATTAAAGACTTCCTAGAAAATGAATGTGTAATATACCTAAACTTATGGGACACAATGAAAGCAGTGCTAAGAGAAAAATTCAAAGCACTAAATGCCCACATAAAGAAGTTGGAGAAATCTCACAGTAGTGATTTAACAGCATGCATGAAATCTCTAGAACCAAAAGTATCAAACTCATCCAGGAGGAATAGATGCCAGCAAATAATCAAATTGAGGGCTGAAATCAATAAAATGGAAACATAAAATAATACAAAGAATCAATGAAACAAAGTGTTGGTTCTTTGGGAAAATCAACAAGGTAGATAGATAAGCCCTTGCCCAAACTAACCAAAATGCACAGAAAGAGCATCCAAATAAAAAAATTCAGAAATATAAAGGGATACATGACAACAAACAAGGAGAAAATCTAGAGAACCATTAGGTCATTACTCAAAAACCCCACTCCACAAAATTGGAAAATCTAAAAGAAATGGACAATTTTCTGGATAGGTACCATATACCAAAATTACATCAAGACCAGATAAACAATTTAAATAGTCCTATAACGTTAAAGAAAATAGAAAGTTTTTAAAATTTCCCAACTAGAAAAAGCCTTAGGACTAGATGGTTTCAGCACAGAATTCTACAAGATTTTCAAAGCAGAGAAAATACCAATATTCTTCAAGTTGTTCCACACAATAGAAACAAAATGAACATTGCCAAACTCTTTTTATGAGGTTACAGTTACCTTGATAACCAAAGCACACAAAGAAAGAGAATTGCAGACCAATCCTCCTCATGAACATTGATGCATAAATACTCAATAAAAGGGGCAAAATGAATTAAAAAACATAGTTTTATATATATATATATATATCCACCACAATCAAGTAGGCTTCATACAGAGATGCAAAGATGGTTCAAAATACAAAAATCTGTCAATGTAATCCACAGTATAAACAAACCGAAAGAAAAAATCCACATGATCATCTCTAAGTTGCTGAAAAAAAGCCTTTGACAAAATCCAACACCCTTTCATGACAAAGGTCTTGGGGTGATCAGGAATACATGGAAGTTTCCTTAATGTAATACAGGCAATTTACAGCAATCTGACAGTCAACATCAAATTAAAAGGAGAGAAACACAAAGTGATTCCACTAAAATCAGGAAGACAAGGCTATCCCCTCTCCACATATTTATTCAATATAATTCTCAAAGTTCTAAGTAGAGCAATAAGACAACAAAATAAAATCAGGGGGCTACAAATTGGAAAGGAAGAAGTCAAAATTTTCCCATTTGCAGAAGATAGGATAGGATGTATAAGTGATCAGGAAATTTCTACCAGGAAACTCCTACAGCTGATAAACACCTTCCCACCTTGCTGTCGGAAAACTGATTGGGTGAGTTGAAGTGTGAGGATCTTAGCAAGTGTCCTTTTCACCTCGATGTGTTTCTAGGTTAGTTCTCCCTCTTCTTTCCAATCCTTAAAATTCATCAATTTCATCGAGGCAGTCACTTGAAGCTGTGGCTATGTGAGACAGGGCAATTGCAATTTTGTGTGTTGCCTATCCAGTGTTTCCATCTTATTTTTAGGGTCTCAGTTGTGGCAGCCATGAATAAGTAGTCTCTTGTGGCTGTGACCTAAGTGACAGAAGGCCCAGGCTATTGACTCTCACTGGACCAGCTCCTCTGCAGAGACCATGGTTTCTCTTCAGAGACCATGGTTTCTGGAGTGGGGTAGGACAGCAAGGCAGACTCTATAAGACCCCAAGTCCCTCTGCTTGATGACTGTGGGGAACTCAGCCTTGACCTTGCAGAAACTGTTGGAAATGCACTGCAATCTAAGACATGCCTCCTTCTCTGCCTCCACAGAGATCACATATCTGCATGTGTCCCGAGGGCTATCTCAGGCTCACTGTCACAAGAGTATCCCTCCAATAATACCTTGCTTGTCTGAGCCCAACATGGCAACATCATGGAGGATGAAATCTAGTAAATTACCAAGTCTGAAATTTTGCATCAGACACCCCCCCTCATTTTTTCTCTCCCAGTTTTATTCAGTAGCCATGTTACAGTGATTTTACCTTTTGGATAAATGTGTCTCCCCACACCCCTTATGTATCAATGCCATCCTCACCTCTTTACTCCTTGTTGTGAGCATTTGGGGCTCAAACCTCACCAGTATGCTCAAGGGTGATTATTAATGCTAATGTTGACCATGGTGGTATGGTATTAATGATGTGGCTGGCCCTGAATTTGTATCTGGTTTCATCTATATGATGAGTCTGTCACACATAAATTATCTCCATTCAGATGCTGAAAAAAAAGAAACTTAAACTGGTTTTTTTAAAAAGTACTTAAATCTGTATGGTTAATCAGAGATGGACCATGATACTAACACTAGTGGTAGGAATAAATGCATCAACCTTCTTTGCTTTCTGTGTGTGGTATTTTTGCCAAAAAAGGTTACTGTATTATTATATTAAGTCTTTAGAAACCTATATGAGGAAAGTGAAGGATGTGATAATAACCTAGCATCCTAGCATCAGAGGCTGAGGCAGAAGTGTAGCAGGAACCTTAACAGGTCTTATTAATAACATCAAACCTGAGGCCAGCTATTGGGGTGAGTGCTGGAAGATCAGAGAAGCAGAAGAAGCCACAGTTTCCTCACCTCATGAGTTCCTCAGCTGGTCTTCTTTCCTCAGACTGCAAGCTTCTGAGTCCTCATCCAGAATGAATCTCAGATGAACTGAGTTGCTACAAAGCCTTAAAGCTTAACCAGCTAAATGCTTAACCAGCCAAATGCTTCTAGTTTCTGGTCTTCACACCTTATATAACTTTCTACTTTCTGCCGTCACTCCCTGGGATTAAAGGCTAGATTTCTGGGATTAAAGGCAGGTGTCACCTTGCCTGGCTCTTTCTAATGTGGCCTTGAACTCAGAGATCCAGAGGTATTTCTTTCTCTGGAATGCTAGGATTAAAGGCGTGTGCTACCACTGCCTGTCCTCATGTTTAATATTGTGGCTGTCCTGTTCTCTGACCCCAGATAAGTTTATTTCAGGGAACACACAATATTTCGGGGAACACAATACCACCACATTGCAGGAGGATTGTGAATTTGAGGCAAGTCTAGGTTATATAATGAGACCCTTGCCCCCTAAAAGTTCCCCCAAGCTAGTGGAAAGAGAAAACTAAAGATGAGAATGAAGATAAACAAAACAGAGACTAGAGAAACTGCCAAGAAAGCTGATGGTTCTTCAAAAATGATTTACAACATTCGCAACCTTTTCCCAGATTAACTTTGCAAAAAAGGAGAGGGATATTAATACAATTTGAGACCTCATCATCCATTCTCAAGAATATGAAGAATTTCAAGAGCACTGGGTAGTTATATGCTAACAGTTGTGTGGCCTAGATGCAATGGATAAATCCCTACAAACCTGGATTCTTTAGAGATGGAAGTGGGAAAGAAACAAAATCGAATAGCTCTATAACCAATAAGATTGGATGAACAAAAAATTGACAAAATTTCACAACCTTTGATAATAAAAACACTGAAACTGGATAGAAGTCCAGCTTAGTGTAACAAAGGCCATATATGGAAACCCACAGCCAACGTCATATTCAGGTGGGAGACTGACAGCTTTCTCTCTAAGATTACGGAGAACACATGATACTGCTGTGACCACTTCTGTTCAAGAGACTCTTGGGAGTGCTACAGAGCCATTTGGGAGACAATGAAATGAAGGTGCCCAATTATGAGGTGCTAAAGATATCTGTAGATGACAGGTACTTGTTCTTAGAAAATCCTAAACATTCTACAGAAAGTTCTTAGAACTAAATGAGCAAAACTAGCAAATTGGTTGCTAATGAAATGAACATGCCCAAGTGAGCTGTATTTCTGTATACTACTACTGACCATGATCAATTTGATTTTTATTTTTCCTGGCAGTAGTGGAGCTTGAAACTAGGGCCTCGGCATGCCCTGCAAGTGTTCAGTCTCTGAGCAATAGTCCTAGCCTTAACAGTGAAAAATAGGAAAGGTAATAAGAAAGTACTTATTTGTGAGAGCACCAAAAAGAATAAAATATTTAGAATTGACTCCACCAAGGAGATAAAAGACTTGCACTAGGCAAACTACCAAATAAGAGATGATGAAAGAAGACAAGAAATGACAGCCATTGGGGTTGATGGGTTGGAAGACTTAATCTCATTATTACTGTTGTTCTGCAGTACTGGTATTTAACCCAAGTCTTTGTGCATGGTGAGCAATGCACTACCACTAAACTATACTCTAAGCTCTGCCTTCTAATTTTTATTTAGAAACAGGATGTCACTAAGTTAATCAGGCTGGCCTTGAATTGGTTGGCAGGCACTTTTAGAACTTGGTACTCCTGCTTCAATTTCTTGAGTGGCTGGAATTACAGGCATAAGCCAGCTTTCATGAAAGACTTTTTAAATAGATGACAATATTCCTGAATGTCAGACTCAGAAGGACAAACACAGTATGTACTAATTCATAAGAGCATACTAGATGTGAGGGAGGTGATGGCCAGATTGCAACCCACAATTCCAGAGAGGCTAGCTAACAGGGAAATACCCTAGGCAGGCCACATAGATGACCCTGCGAAGGAGAAGTGGAAGAGATCTACATGAGTGGACTGGGTGTAGGCGGAGGGCGAGGAGTGGGGATGAGAACATAGGGAGGTGGGAGGGTTGAGCTGCGACAGGGATAGAGTGGAGGGCAGGGAGGAGGATACTATGATGGATGAGGATATAGTGGGAATAGGAAGAGGCAGGATGCTGAGGAGGCTTTCAGGAATCCACAAGGATGACTACACCTTGGTCTGCTGCCAGTGGTCCGAGGGTTCCTGGACTGGTCTAATTTGGTCTAGCAAATAACCTAGATGTCATCATAGAGCCTTTGTCCAGTGATTGATGGAGGCAGATGCAGAGTTCCATGTCCAGGCACCAGGCTGAGCTCTGGGAATCCAGTTGATGAGAGAGAGGAGAGATTCTGCAGGCAAGGGATGTTGAGATCATGATGGGAGTACTTGCAGAGATGACCAGCCACACTAGTGGAAGTCCATAAACTGTCAACTGGTTGTTGTGGAGCCCCAATGGGATTGAACTAGGCCCTCTGGATACAGAAGATGGTTGTTTGGCTCAAACTGTTTGGAGGGCACCCAGGCAGGGGTATCAGGATCTGTCCCTGGTCTGAGGGCAGGCTGCTGGGAGTCCAGTGCCTGTGGTGTGATGCCTTGCATAGCCTTGGTGCAGTGGGAAGGGGCTTGGAACTGCCTGGGCTCAGTGTGCTGGGCTCTGCTGACTCCCCATGGAAGACCTCAATTAGAGAGGTGTGGGGATGAAGGTCGGCTTGGGAGGCAGTGTTAGGGGGTGGGAGGACGGAGGAGGGGGGATCTATGGATGGTATGTGGAGTGAGTAGAAAATTTCTTAATAAAGAAAAATGAAAAAACAAATATCTTTTTAATATAGTCTATCAGTTCTATCCACATCAGGTCAAAACCCTAGTGGCATTTTGCACAGAAATAGAAACATCCATTCTAGCTGTCCTGGAAATCACTATATAGATCAGGCTGGCCTCAAATTCCCAGAGAACCACCCATCTCTGTTCCCAACAGCTGGGGTTAGAGGCAAGCACCACCATACCTGGCTTTAAAATTATCTTGAAAACAAAACAAAACAAAACAAAACAAAACAAAACAAAACAAAACAAGAATAAAGCTGCAGAACATCCTACATGATTTCTTTTTTTTTTTTTGTACAAAGCTGCAACAATCAAAATAGTCTACTAGTAATATAAAGGCAGACATACAAATCAGTGAAATAGAACTGGAAAGCCAAGAACTGCTCATGCACACTCCCCATGATTAAATTAAAGATTAGTTGATATGATAAATATGTGTGTTTATGGCGCACAGTTTTGCATATATATTATAATGTGTGTCAGATATGCACAGTTGGCTTATCCACCATATCATCTGTCACATTTTATGTATGTTCAAAACATTCAATTCTGCTGGCTTTTTTGAATTTATTGGTGTGAAACAGAGTTGTCCTATTGAGTTACAGAACTTGGAAGGCATTCTTGCTGTCCATCTGACCCTCTGTGATCAGATGAGATTTGATCAGGCTTCTAAGACTGCACAATGTTGGAATAATAATCAGTTAAACAAGGGGTGTTGGGAAAATGTGATATCCATGTAAAAGAATGAAGTTAAACCTTCACCTAACACCATATACAAATCAGTTCTACATGGATCAAAGACCTAAAATGGATCAGAGCTGAAAGTCATCAGACTTTTAGGAGACAGGATGAAAGCACCTTGAAAATTGATTTTGAATGGTGTTTTTGTTATGATGCCAGATGCATCATATGAGCATTTTGTCTGCTTATATGTCTCTGGAGAACAAGCATGTTTGGTACCTGAGGAGGACAGATAGGGTGTTGAATTCCTTGGAACTTCAGTTACAGACAGTAATAAGTTACCATGTCGGTGCTGGGAATTAAAACTCTGTCCTTTGGAAGAGCTGCTAGGGTTCTTAACTATTGAGCTATCTCTGCATGTTTTTGGTTTATGAGACAGGAGAGATAGCTCAATAGTTAAGAATCAAACACACACACACACACACATACACACACACACACTTCTACTACTACTACTACTACTATTACTACTACACAACACAAAAAACAGTTATCAGAAAAAAAGAGTCTTGTGCAAGGAGCATGAGGATAATAAGCTCAGTATATGGGCCACCAAGATGGCTCAGTTGGGAAGAGTGCCTGCCGTGCTCCCTCCCAGTACCTACCCTCAACTGCTACACAGATATAAATGCACAAACAGTGTGGGCCAGTGAAATGGCTTAGCAGATAAAAGGCTTGCTCACCTACCTGAGTTCAATTCCCTGTCCCCAAAGAACTTGCCCCCACAAATTGTCCTCTGACCTCCACTCACTAGGTGGGGAACACCCATAAAGAATAAATAAATATTCGAAAATAGTAAGAAACTCAATACAGGTCCTTTCTATCTACGGATTTTATATTTATGGATCAAAATCTTGGAAAAAACTACTTGGAAAAGTATGTCTACAATGAAAAATGTATAGTTTCCTCATATCTTTGTCCTGTATTCAACAGAATAAGACTAGTGTCTATGCAGTATTCATATTTGGTATTGGAAATAATCTAAAGAAAATTTGATTGTGTGGTATGGGCTGTAGAGTAACATGAATATTTTTCTAGCTTCTGAGGGTGGTCTGTGTGTCTTACTCAGACCCTAAACTCTTAATCACTTTGCATTTCTATTTGCTATATTGACATCTATTGTTGTTATTATTGACTGGGTCTCACAATGTAATCTGGGCTGGCCTTGTACTTCTTTTTTATTGAGAGATTTTCTATTCATTTCACACACCAACCACAGATTCCCCTTTCCTCATTCCCCCAGTCCACCAGTGTTTCCATCCAATACACCCCTATTCCCACCTCCTCCAAGGCAAGGTTGCACATCGAGAGTCAGCAGAGCCTGGTCCATTCAAAGCCTTGTACTTCTATGCCTCCTGCTTTATGCTCTCTCTCTTTTGAGACAGGGTGTCACTATGTAGCTCTGGCTAACCTGAAACTGGCTAGAAATACCAGAGTGGTTGGGAAATCATAGAGATCCAACTGTCTCTGCCTCTGGTGTGCTGGGGTTAAAGGCATGCAGCACTGTGCTCAGCTTGTTTGGTGTTGTATCATGAGATTAACATGCATCCATCACCAAGTTTGCTGTATTTGTATCTTGAGCCATGTTTTCTCCTTGTGACTTTAATCCATTCTGCACTCTGTTGATAGAAACTGCTCCCACCTCCAAAGCTATGAGTAACAAGGGAGGAGAGGTCACTCACCTATTATGTCCACCTGGATGGGATCACTCCTCTTGGAACTGACTTGATTGGATACTTCACACTGATAGTACCCGGAATGCTCACTCCTGGCAGGCACTATTTCCAGGGTGCTGTTGTTCGGAGACAGCCTCATCCTATTCGTGATATTCAGACTCTGTCCTTTGAAGAGCCAGTAGATTGAGATCCCAGTGTCGTTTGACAAACACTTCAGGAACACAGAGGTCAGGTCTTTGACTGTGGTGTTGGTGAATTGGATGGCAGGTTTAATCACTTGTTCTGTGAATAAACAGTGGAGGGGACCAGCTGAGAGTCCTTCACCCTCAGAGATCTCAGTCAGCTCCCAGGACACATAGAATGAAGGGGCCCTCTACAAGATCACATGTTCAAGATATGTTCTGTAGGGAAGGAGCTTAATCATACTCATACCAAGATCACCCACAGTGACCCTGACTCACGGTATTTGTGTAGATTCCACACTGCGAGCCTCTTCAGCCTCCAGAAATCTGAGGGTGGGAGGAATGTATTTTCCAATGATATTTGTGGAATTATTGCTCATACTTTATGTGAGTGTGAACAGTCAGGCCCTGCCTTTATGAAATAGCCTTTTAATTTTTTATTAAAAATTTTGTCATAGGGTTAAGATGGCCTAGCTAATCTTAAAGGTGGTACATGCTGTACCTCAGGACTTGGAGAAATCCTTAGCTGAAGAATTTCTGTTTATAGAAAAATTGCACTTCCTGCCCCATGGATATAGATTAAATATCACAGAAAAGAAGTGAATAATCAAAGTGCTGACCACAGCCTGCCACTCTTTTGCTCAGTACTGATATTTTTGAGACAGGGTCTCACTGTACAGTCCTAGCTCACTTGGAACTTTATATGTAGACCAGGCTGGCTTCAAACTATCATTATCTACCTGTCTCTCCCTCCTCAGTGCTGTCATCCAAGATGTGTGCCACCACACGCAGTTGACATATGTGTTTTGAAACTTGAGAAGGGTAAGGAAAAGAGCGTCATTAACTGTCAGTCACATGGTTCACCCTGACTCAGAACAGGGCTCCCAGGGACCTTCTCCACCCACTCTTCCAATCCCATGGAGTCAGAGCTGAGCCAGCCACCCTACTCATGATACAGGAGCAGACCTCTGAGCAGAGGTCTAGTCCCCATTTGTGTGAAATATTCTCCTCCAATTTGGACAATAAGAATGTGAGCATAGTTGAAAGCCCTGGGTGTTCCTTGTAAGTCATGGAGGTCATAAAAAGAAAATGGAGGGGACTGGAAAGCATTTGTTAAGCACAGATAGAAATCTTGACCTTGAAGCTCTCCTAATCATGGAAAGACCCTCATACAACCTAAGGCTTTCCAAGACGGGGAGAACCACCTCCTCACATTGCAAGCACCATCCCTATCAGTCAGAAATCAGAGAATCAGGAGACCATCAGACATAGGGATGGAGCAGGAGGCTTGGGTGAAGACTGAGTTTTGCTTGTTCCCATAGACATGGGCTGGAAATTAAAGGCTTCTGCACCTCTCCAGAAAGCTAAAGGACTCCACTCCAAACCTGTTACAGATATTTTTGAGACCCACCTACTAAAGACTCTAATTTCCTTGACCCTGAAATAAATCCAAATACCTACAAATAGATGATTTTTGACACAGAACCCCAAACTGTACAATGTCAAAATAAAGTATCCTCAACAAATGGTGCTGGCATTACTGGATGTCAACATGTAGAAGACTGCAAATAGATCCATATCTATCACCATGCACAAAGCTTAAGTCCAAGTGGGTCAAACCTCGACATAAATCCAGTTCCTCTAAACCTGATAGAAGAGAAAATAGGAAGTCAGAAGAGAAAGTCTTGAATGCATTGGCACCAGAGATCACTTCCTAAATATAACACAAGTAGCAGAGACACTGAGAGTAACAATTAATAAATGGGACCTCTTGAAACTAAGAAGCATTTGTAGGGCAAACGACATGGTCAATAGCCTACAGAATGGAAAAAGTTCTTCAACAACCCCATATCTGACAGAGGGATGATATACAGAACATATAAAGAACTCAAGAAATTAGACTTCAGAATACCCAACAGTCCAATTAAGAAATGGACTAAAGAGGTAAATAGAGAATTCTCAACAGAAGAAGCTCAAATGGATGAAAGACATTTAAGAAATTACTCAACATCAGCAAATGCAAATCAAAACAACTCTGAGATACCATCTTACAACTGTCCAAATGGCTAAGATCAAAAACACTGAAGACAGCTTGTGTTGGAGAGGATGTAGAGCAAGGGGAACACTCCTCCACTGCTGGTGGGAGTGAAAATATGTACAGCCACTTTGGAAATCAGTATAGCAGCCTCATTTGTAATAGCCCAAACCTGGCAACAACCTAGATGCCCTTCAACTGAAGAATGGATAAAGAAAATATGGTACATATACACAATGGAGTACTACTCAGCAGAGAAAAACAATGATATCATGAGGTTTGCAGGCAAATGGATGGATCTAGAAAATATCATCCTGAGTGAGGTAACCCAGACTCAGAAAGACAAACATGATTGGTACTCACTCATAAGTGGATAATAGATGAAAAGCAAAGGATAACCAGACTGCACCTCACAGCTCCAGGGAGGCTACCTAGTAAGGAGGACCCTATGAAAGATTCAGGATTGCCCAGAGATGGAGAAATGCATGAGATCTACATGATCAAACTGGGGTGCAGAGGGGGTAATGGAAGACAAGGTTCGGGAGAAAGAGAGCTTGGGAAGGGGGAGGTCCTAGCTGAATCAGGAAGAGAGTGGGAGAACAAGGAAAAAGATACATGGGAATAGGAAGATGCAGAGGGCTAGAGAGGTCCCCACAAACCCACATAGATGACTCCACTATAGCCTACTGGCAATGGTCGAGAGGGTACCTGAGGTGACCTACACTGGTGGTTAGGTAGCAGAACACCCTAATTGTCATGATAGAACCCTCATCCAGAGACAATGGAAGCAGATGCAGAGATCCACAGCCAAGCCCCAGGTGGAGCTCCAGGAGTCCAATCGACAAGAGAGAGGAAGGATCATATGAGCAAGAGATATCGTGACCATGATTGGAAAAAGTACAGAGACATCTAGCCAAACTAGTGGAAAAACATTAACAGTGTCCAATAGCTGTGGAACCCCCAATTGAACTGGATTAGGCCCTCTGAATAAGTGAGACATTTATATAGCTTGAACTGTTTAGGAGGATTCCAGGAAGTGGGTCCAGGACTTGTCCTTAGTGCATGAACTGGCTTTTTGGAACCTTGTACCTATGCTGAGACACTTAGCTCAGACTTGGTGCAGGGAGGAGGGGATTGGACCTGCCCCAACTGAAGGTTCCAGGCTCTGCTGACTCCCCAGGGAAGACCTTGCCTTGGAGGAGGTGGAAATGAGGGGTGGATTGGGGGGAAGGCTGGGAGGTAGGAGGAGAAAGGACAGGGAAACCTGGGGTTGATATGTAAACCAATAGAACATACCTTAATAAAAAAGAAAACAAAAAAATAAATAGAAAAAATTCATTTCTGCTGGTTCTTTTGAATTTATTGTTGTAAAACAGATATCCTATTGAGTTACATAATTTGGAAGGCATTGTTGCTGTCCATATGACCCTCTGTGACCAGATGAGTTTTGATCAGGCTGCTAAGAATACTGACTGAATAACCAGTTAAACAAGGGATGTTGGGAAGATGTCATATCCAGGTAAAAAAATGAAGTTAAGCCTTCACCTAACACCATATACAAATCAGCTCTACATGGATCAAAGATCAGAGCTGAAAGTCATCAGACTTAGGAGACAGGATGAAAGCACCCTGAAACTGGATTTTGAAGGATGTCTTTGTTATGATGCCAGATACATCACATGGACCTTTTGGCTGCTTATATGCCTGTGCAGAAGATGCATGTTTGGTACCTGAGGAAGACAGAAGAGGGTATTGAATTGCTTGGAACTTCAGTTACAGACAGTAATGTTTTCATATGGGTGCTGGGAATTGAACTCCTGTCCTTTGGAAGACCAGCCATTGCTCTTAACTATTGAGCTATCTCTCCAGTCCCACAAACCATATATATGTATATGTATACATATACTACTATACACCACAAAAAACAGTTATTAGAAAGAAGCATCTTGTGCGGGGATGTCATGCTTCAAATGACAGCATGAGGATAAGAAACTCAGTATATGACCATCAAGATGGCTCAGCTGAGAAGTGTGCCTGCCGTCCTCCCTTCCAGAACCTACCCTAACTGCAACACAGAAATAAATGGACAAAAAAAAATGTGGGCCACTGAAATTGCTTAGCAGATAAAGGGCTGGTTCAACCACCTGAGTTCAATCCTCTGTCCTTGGAGAAGTGGCTCCCACAAATTGTCCCCTGACCTCCACTCATGTGTGTGGGGCATGTACACAAAATGAATAAATAAGCAAAGGTAGTAAGAAACTCATTACAGGTCCTTTCTATCTATGGACATTATATTTATGGATCAAAATCTTGCAAACAAACTACTTGGAAAAGTATCTCTACAGTGAAAAAATGTACTGTTTCTTCCTGTCTTTGTCCTGTACTCAACACAATAAGACAAGGGTCTATGCAGTATTCTTATTAGGCATTGGAAATAATCTAAAGAAGATCTGAATGTGTGGAAAGAAGTGTAGAATAACACTAATTTTTAACTAGTTTCTGAATGTTGACTGTGTGTCTGACTCAGACCCTAAACTCTTAATAAATTTACATTTCCATTTGCTATATTGACATCTATTATTGACCGTCTCACAATATAATCTAAGTTGGCCTTGTACTTCTATGCCTCCTGCTTCATGCTCTCTCTCTTTTGAGACAGGGTGTCATTTAGTGTCATTTAGCTATGACTACCTGAAACTGGCTACAAAGACCAGGATGGTTGGAAACTCATAGAGATCCAAATGTCTCTGCCTCTGTTGTGCTGGGGTTAAAGGCATGCAGCACTGTGCTCAGCTTGCTTGGTGTGTTATCATGAGATTAACATGCCTCCATCACCAAACTGGCTATATTTCATTCCTGAACAATGTTCTTCTCCTTGTGCCTTTGACCCATTCTGCACTCTGTTGATAAAGAAATTGCCCCAGTCCCCAACACTATGGAGTAAAATGGGAAGAGAGTTCACTCACGTATAATGTCCAGCTGGATGGGGTCACTCTTCCTGGACCTTACTTGATTGGATACTTCACACTGATAGTCCCCGGAATCCTCAATCCTCACAGAGTCTATTTGGAAGGTGCTGTTGTTCTGGGACAGCTTCATCCTGTCTGTGAGCTCCACACTCTGGCCTTTGAAGAGCCAATGGACGGAGATCCCAGTTTCATTTGACAAGCAGGTCAGGACCACAGAGTCCAGTTCTTTGAATGTGGTGCTTGTGACTTGGATGGAGGGTGGAGTCAATGGATCTGTGGATAAATAGAGAAGGGGAGCAGCTGAGAGTCCTTCACCCTCAGAGAACTCAGCCAGTTCACAGGGCCCTTAGAATAAAGGGGTCCCTGGCAAGACTGCATGTTTGTGTTGAGTATATGGTCTGTAAGGAGAGAGATGAAACTTACTCTTACCAAGATCACTCACAGTGACAGTGACTCAGGGTATTTGTGTAGATTCCACACTGGGAGCCTCTTCAACCCACAGGTCCAGAAATCTCAGGGTGTGAGGAATGTATTTCCCAATGATTTTTGTGGGGATACTTGCACATATTTTCTGTGAGTGTGAACAGTCAGAGCCTTCTGTGTTAAAACAGCCTTCTGTTTATATTTAATTAAATAATTTGTCATGGTGTTACGATGGCCCAGCTAATCTTTTTTTCTTACACTTGACTATACTTTTTCCTTGTAGATTAATAATCTTATCATTGTGTCCATCTGAAGCCCAATGGACAATACATTTATTCAGAAATCATGGTCTGAGGACTATCCTTTGTAAGTTTGAAAATTAAGAACTGTAACACATACATAGAAGAATATACTTATATATTTTAAAACAGTATTGAGTGAATTGGAGCAAAAGATAATTATTCTTTGAGGGTCTCCAAAAGAAATCAGTTAAACACCCAATTCTTAAGGCTAACAAATCCATGTAGTGTTTAAGGTAAGGGGCATACTCCAAAGGAAAGAATACCTGTTGATGCAACATAAAAGACTGGCAAATAGAAAAGGGAATCCAGAAGTGAGTTGTGATTCTGTCATTTCCAAGTTGTAAGATATCAACAGATTATTTTACTTTTCTTTAAATTTTTTATTATATTTGTGTTTTAATTTTACACATCAGCCATGGGTTCCCCTGTCCTCCCCCCTCCCGCCACCAGCCCCCACTTTCCCCCCAGTCCCTCCCCTCCATTCCCATCTCCTCCAGGGCCAAGACTCCCCTGGGGATTCATTTAAACCTGGTGGGTTCAGTACATGCAGGTCCACTCCCCTCCTTTCAGGCTGAGCAAAGAGTCCCTGTGTAAGCCCAAGGTTCCAAACAGCCAGCTCATGCTCTAAGGATAGGTCCAAGTTCCACAGCCTGGATGCCTCTCAAGCAGTTCAAGCTATTCAATAGTCTCACTTATCCAGAGGGCCTGATCCAGCTGGAGACTCCACAACCATTGGTTCATAATTCATGTGCTTCCATTTGTATGGCTATTTGTCCCTGTGCTTTTTGCAATCTTGGTCTCAACAATTCACACTCTTACAGTCCCTCCTCTTTCTCAACAATTGGACACCTGGAGCTCCACCTGGGGCCTGGATGAGGATCTCTGCATCCACTTCCATCAGTTATTGGATGAGAGTTCCAGCATGACAGTTAGGGTGTTTGGCCTTACGATCACCAGACTGGGTCAGATCAGGCTTTCTTTCGACCATTGCCAGCAGTCTACAGAGGATGTATCATTGTGGATTTCTGGGGACCTCTCCAGCACTCTGCCTATTCCTGTTCTCATGTGGTCATCATTTATCATGGTCTGTTATTCCTTGCTCTCCCTTTCTGTTCTTGATCCAGCTGGGATCTCCTGCTCCCCTAAGCTTTCTTTCCTTCAGTCCTTGGCCTTCATTACTCCCACTGTCGTCTAGGTTGTTCATGTAGATCTCATCCATTTCTCTGTCATTGGGTGAGACCTGTGTCTTTCCTAGGGTCCCGTTTTCTAGGTAGCCTCCCTGGAGTTGTGTAGCAGTCTAGTCATCTTTGTTTTACATCTAGTATCCTACTATAAGTGAGTACATACCATGTTTGTCCTTCTGAGTCTGGGTTACCTCACTCAGGATGTTTTTTTCTAGATCCATCCATTTGCTTGCACCTCATGATGTCATTGTTTTTCTCTGCTGAGTAGTACTCCATTGTGTATATGTACCGTATTTTCTTTACCCATTCTTCAGTTGAAGGGCATCTAGGTTGTTTCTAGGCTCTGGCTATTACAAACAATGCTGATATGAACATAGCTGAGCAAACGCCCTTGTGGAATGATTGAACATTCCTTGGCTACAGCTGGGTCTTGGGGGAGATGGATTCCCAATTTTCTAAGGAAGCACCATATTGATTTCCAAAGTGGCCGTACAAGCTTGCATTCCCACCAGCAGTGGAGGAGAGTTCTCCTTGCTCCACATCCTCTCCAGCATAAGCTGTCTTCTGTGTTTTTGATCTTAGCCACTCTGACAGGTGTAAGGTGGTATCTCAGAGTCGTTTTGATTTGCATTTCCCAGATAATTAGGGATGTTGAGCAATTCCTTAAAGGTCTTTCAGCCATTTGAACTTCCTCTGTTGAGAATTCTTTGTTTAGTTCTATAGCCCATTTCTTAATTGGACTGTTGGGCATTTTGATGTCTAATTTCTTGAGTTCTTTATATATTCTGGATATCAGCCCTCTGCCAGATGTGGGGTTGGTGAAGACCTTTTCACATTCTGTAGGCTGTTGCTTTATCTTGTTGACCATGTCCTGTGCTCTAGAAAAGCTTCTCAGTTTCAACAGGTCCCATTGATTGATTGTTTCTCTCAGTGTCTGTGCTACTGGTGTTATATTTAGAAAGTGATCTCTGGTGCTAATGGGTTCAAGAGGACTTCCTACTTTCTCTTCTATCAGGTTCAGAGTAACTGGATTTATGTTGAGATCTTTGATCCACTTGGACTTAAGTTTTGTGCATGGTGACAGATATGGATGTACTTGCAGCCTTCTACACATTGACATCCAGTTATGGCAGCACCATTTGTTGAAGATGCTTTCTCTTTTCCATTGTACATTTTAGGCTTCTTTGTCAAAAATTATATATTCATAGGTGTGTGGGTTAATGTCAGAAAGGGAGAACGAGGGATAACAGACCATGATAAATGGTGACGAAATGAGAACAGGAATAGGCAGACTGCTCAAGATGTCCCCAGAAATCCATAATGATATATCCTCTGTAGACTGCTGGCAATGGTCGAGAGAAAGCCTGATCTGACCTAGTCTGGTGATCAGATGACTAAACACCCTAACAGTTGTCTTGGAACTCTCATCCAATAACTGATGGAAGTGGATGCAGAGATCCTCAGCCAGGCCCCAGGTGGAGCTTCAGGTGTCCAACTGTCGAGAAAGAGGAGGGTCTGCAAGAGCGTGAATTGTTGAATCCAAGATTGGAAAAAGCACAGGGACAAATAGCCAATCAAAAGAAAGCACATGAATTATGAACCAATGGCTGTGGAGCTCCCTGCTAGATCAGGCCCTCTGGATAAGAGAGACAATTGAATAGCTTGATCTGTTTGGGATGCACCCAGTCTATGGGACCAGGACCTGCCCTTAGTGCATGAGCTGGCTGTTTGAAACCTTGGGCTTACAAAGGGACACATGCTCAGCCTGGAAGGAGGTGACAGGACCTGCCTGTACTGAATCCACCAGGTTTAAATGAATCCCCAGGGGTGTCTTGGTTCTGGAGGACATGGGAATGGAGGGGAGGGGCTGGGGGTAAGGTGAGGGTGGGGGCGGGAGGGGGGAGAACAGGGGAACCCATGGCTGACATATAAAATTAAAACACATAATAAAAATAAAAAATAATCAGTCACCTATGTCTCCTGACTAATTAAATACATAAATGCTGTTGGATGTAAAGTTTTTATAAGGGTATGAAAATTTAGATATAGGGACCATTCAGGAAAGCTAAAAAATAACTTATGAAATATGCATTGCCGGTTATTGGGATAAGATAATTATAACAAATAAACATCTAGATATGGTAGAAATGATACCCAAATCACAGTAAATAACCTTGAGATACTGAGGATGTATATCTATGTTAGATCTATGGATAATGTTTTTATTGAGATCTGAGATATATAGGCTTTAGAAATAGACTTATGTATGCACTAATATAGTAGTCTAGAGACCTCCCCCAGAAGAGACCTGGGACTAATAGAAGGCCATAGCTCCTCCACTGTACAAGGTATAATAATTGTTCAAGGAGTGATTGATCCTGACTTTACTGGGAAAATAAAGATTATTGTAAACCTTCTACAAAAACAATTCAGATTCTACAGAGCAATGCCTAAAGGAGCCTCCAATTTAGATTCTAGATTTATGGTTTTCTGGGTTCAGGAAATTAAATATTCCAGATCAACTAAATCCTTAAAATACAGGGAAAGAAAATAATTGACTTGCTAGACATAAGCATAGACATTTCTTACATTTCAGGAAATGATTGGCCAAGTACTTAAGACAATTATTATTCCTTCGTCTCTATAGGTGTACGTCAAGCTAATATTGTAACCAAAAGCTCAGAAGTATTAAAACGTCAGATAGATAAAAATTATGGTCTATTCTGCCCACAGACATCCCCTTTATACCTAACACTCTGTGGAGAGGAGACATGCTGCAGTTAATTGGTGTTTCCTTAATCTCTGGGACAGACTAGTATGAGTTCAAAATCTATATATGAGTGTTTAACTTAAAAGAACTTGGGTAAACAAACCAAAGACATAATTGAGCCCATTATTCTAGAAATTATAAATGTCAGACATGGCCTAGGGTATGAAAATTAATCAGAGGGGCCACTATTGACTGATGACTCCATTACATTGAAATCTGATGCTCTTATCTGGGTTAAACAATGGACTTTGAATGCTGAAAGAATTGTAGCTGCTACTTGTCTGGTGGAGGAAAAGCTTAAAAATAGGGCATATAAAGCCTCCCACAAGACCTTGAGTCACCCCAATACTTGTTGGTTAGAAAAAAAATAAGGCTTACAGGCTGTTACAAGTCATTAAAACATTAAATGAACTTTATTGGAGCCAAGGGGAGCTTCACAATCTAGTTTGCCATCTCCCACAGCCACCCCTGGAATTCAAAATATATTTATCATAGACTTACAAGATTGCTTCTTCACCATACCTTCTCACCCTAAAGATTGTCAGCATTTCATTTTCAGCTTGCCTTCTCACCCTGACACAATGGAAGTCAAAAGCTGACATGCAGAGCAGGAAATATGACTTCTGTTTATCCAGAACTCTTTTATTGAATTGAGTGCCTCATCATATATACAGATTAACTATCAGAACTATCTGTAGATTCTAGTTTCCTCATAGTCCTCCAACTCAATTATATATATATATATATGTGTGTGTGTGTGTGTGTGTGTGTGTGTGTGTGTGTGTGTGTGTGTACACATTGCAAAACATTTATGACACAGATGTCATGATATTTATAAGAAACTATAAAACCTCTGAGTCTATAGATTGGCAGATAAGTCTATACTGGTACTTTCTAATGTCTGTCCAACAATTACAAATTCTCTCCTTATGGAAGCTCACCCATGAGGCCTACATCCTTATGATTTATGGGTATGAAATAAAAAAATATACCATTTATTCCACTGCTTTTCAATTTTAAGACGACTTAGATCTCATAATTGGAAAAATGCCTTACATATACTTCAAGAGCTCTTAACAATGGTGCTTAATATTTCATATCTCCCACTACACGCATCCCTAATTATCCACAGGCCAAGCCACATAGTTACACCTAAGCCTCGAGAACCTTCTCACTTGTATTTGTAAGGGTCCTGATGTTTTTATAATGTCAAAAAGAGGATATGCTTATATGTTTTCACAGGATACTGACCCATCTTTATGAATCCTGGATTGCATGGTCACACCATATACTAGGCTGCTGCAAGACAAAGGTGCTCTAAAGCTGTCAGTCTGAATACAGGCTGTTATTTACCTCTAGATACTTTAATATTGAGCTGTGACTTTATGAACGAATTGATACAATTCCAGATCCTTTTGATGAACTCAGTTCATCAATGATATCAAAACTTACAGAAATATGATTAGAAATAATCCTGTCCTAAATGAATTTTTATTAATTTTGATCAAAAGATAATCAGGACTTAAGATATGTTATAAATGAAACATTTCAGATTTCATTCTCTGACTATGCTGCTGTTTTGTTGAGACTCCAAAGATTCATAATCTTGCTCTGACAAATCACCACTGTTATCATATTGCTAATATGTCTAAAGATTTTGTCTTTTAAGAAGGTTCTTATAAGATTCAGGAGATCAGGATTCATCAACACTCATAAACCAAGAAGGATCAGGAGGAATGCAACCTGACTACAGTTTATGTCTTACACTTAAACAAATTTTCTTTTTCTTTTCTAGGACGGTGGATCTCTCCCTCTCTCCCTGTCCTGATATCCCCTTCTCTTATATGCTATAACCATGCATTTAATATTCCATAGGTACACTTAAGAGAAAAAGTTTCCTCCTTAAAACTCTTCAAATGCATGTTCTAATACATTCTGATGATTTAAAGAGTTACACATTGTCATTCTCTGGACCACAGAATTGCTGTCTGGCTGCAGGTCTGCACCACATCCTCCATCCTCCAGCCCACATGGATGTGCTTTCTAGCTCAGCCCTGCATCATGCCCTCTAGCACATGAGACAGAAAATCCTGCCATCCATGACTTACCCTGCAGAGCCTGAAACAGCCTGCTCCTCCTGGGTTCCACTGTATTCCATTCTTCAAGACCCTCAGCTTCAGACACATATCACCAGGAAGTAACCATGAATGATTTCTAGAGCCCTGTTGTTACTTACCCTCCTTCTGTGCTGAACTCTCCAGCCCAGGGGCTGTACTGCCCTTAAAAACGCTCTGTTATATAATTCTATAAATTCTGACCATGATCCTGAAAAGTAAATACTATCAGATTTTCTCCTCAACTACTTCTGACAATTGTTCTGTATATAAGTCTTGCTATGTATACCCTGACACAGATTATTACCATTCTCCCATAGCTAAATGGGTCAATATTGCCTTGATTACAACTTTTAATTATTAGGTCAGTTTTAACTGCAGCCTTGGCCCCACAGGTACTCATGACTAACTCAAGTAACTCCTTATCTAACAATGCCTCTTTAAAATACAGTTTAAACAAGTTAATACCTCTAATCAGAGATTGATAGAGGTATGTTCTAAATTAATCAATTTTTGATCAGTCACACTTATAGTATTTAGACACATTTGACCATATTATGCTATACTAGCTAATGAGAGGTTTTTATGTTACTCCTCTGCTCCCTTCTTGGGACAGAGATATTCTGATTATGTACAACTACACCTATTAGATGGCTAAACTTAATCGCAGTTTGCCATCTACATAGATTATTGATAATAAATATTAATTAACCAGTAATTTTCATTTTTCAAGTCTTCTCCAAATTTAAATTTTTTCATGTTTTTTGCTACCCTAGGGAGAATTAAACATTCTCCTTTTTTTAATAAATGAAAACACTGGACCTGCTGGAATCCATAGGAAAATATATTGGAATTCAGCTACTGTCCCAAAAGCTACTACTTGGAAAGGTCAAGGAATGTTGTAAAGGTCAAACCATGGTTTAAGAAGTCTTGCTGATATTTTAGCTTTTGTATGTAAATTAGTTGGTTCCTACAATGGTTTTCTTGTAAGCTATGTGTGCTTTACAAACTCCTAACAGTGTATTTATCTAAAATCCCTATCAAGCATCCAAAGCCAAACAATCTCCTGAACTAAGGTAACACCACTATAGAAACAATGCCTGTCTCTTAGGTCAGGTGGATAGCTTTATTTCTTGTGCAATTTAAGCAGACTCCCTCTTTTTTTACACAACCTCACCAACATTATAGACTCCCAACTTCTTACCTAACCACTTCTAGGAATGAAGACTGAGTATATAAATCCCCTTTTGATCTACTAACCAATCATTATCTCTCAGTTGACCTCCTCTTTTACTGCTCTCTTTTGGGTTGTAAAAGAAAGCCTGATACTCACTCCTTGAGGAAAATTCTTACCTGCCTTTATGACCCTGTAGGAATTCAAGCCTGATGACTTGCTCTGCCAGGGGATTGCTATTGCTTGGGTTTATGACTGAATACCTCAGAGACGTGGGGAAACTGAGAGGTATAAGGAGACTTAGAGGAAGATTTTGAGGAGAGAACTTGAGGACAAGATGGAAGATGAGGAAGAACCAGATAGGGAAATGCTAGATGAATAAGGCCAAGATGAGAAGGCCCTGTCGAGGCAGAATTAAGATGAGAGAATTAAGATAGAATCTAGAGGGGACAGTAGATAAATACAGAGGGAAATCAGGTGAGAAAGGAGCTAGGCAGGAGAACCGAACTGTAGCTCCGTAGATAGGATTGTATCCCAGAGGAATAAAGTTGACAGACAAAGAAAAGAGCTTGGTTTCCTCAGATTCATTTACAAAAAATAATTTTCAGTGTTCACAGGCTTCTCTTCTCTGCTCCTGGGAAAAATATTATTAAGGTGGGTCCTTAATATATGAAAAAACCCTCCTCTATCTTATGCACCATCATGTCTTAAAGTTATATTTCAACAAAAACAAAAAATTAGAATCTACATTCTCATGGAAACTGAGTAATGCTCAACTGAATCACCAATCAGTCAAGGAGGAAATAAAGAAAGAATTAAAGACTTCCTAGAAAATGAATGTGTAATATACCTAAACTTATGGGACACAATGAAAGCAGTGCTAAGAGAAAAATTCAAAGCACTAAATGCCCACATAAAGAAGTTGGAGAAATCTCACACTAGCGATTTAACAGCACATCTGAAAGCTCTAGAACCAAAAGTATCAAACTCACCCAGGAGGAATAGATGCCAGCAAATAGTCAAATTGAGGGCTGAAATCAATAAAATGGAAACATAAAATAATACAAAGAAAGAACGAAACCAAGAGTTGGTTCTTGAAGAAAATCAACAAGGTAGATAGACATGCCCTCATCCAAACTAACCAAAAGGCAGAAAAAGAGCATTGAAATAAAAAAAAATCAGAAATGAAAAGGGAAACATAACAACAAATGAGAAAATCCAGAGAATCATTAGGGCATTCCTCAAAAACCCTTCTCCATAAAATTGGAATATCTAAAAGAAATGGACAATTTTCTGGATAGGTACCATATACCAAAATTACATCAAGTCCAGATAAACAATTTAAATAGACCTGTAACGTTAAGGAAAATAGAAAGTCTTTAAAATTTCCCAACTAGAAAAAGCCTTAGGACTAGATGGTTTCAGCACAGAATTCTACTAGATTTTCAAAGCAGAGCTAATAGCAATATTCTTCAAATTGTTCCACACTATAGAAACAGAAGGAACATTGCCAAACTCTTTTTACAATGCTACAGTCACCCTGATACCCAAACAACACAGAGATACAACAAGGAAATAGAATTGCAGACCAATTTCCCTCATAAATATTGATGCAAAAATATTCAATAAAATACTGGCAAAACGAATTCACGAACACAGTAAGATATATATATATATATATATATATATATATATATATATATATATATATATATATATATCTCCACTATGATCAGGTAGGCTTCATACAGAGATGCAAGGATGGTTCAATATACAAACATTGATGCATAAATACTCAATAAAAAGGGGCAAAATGAATTCAAGAACACAGTTATATATATATATCTATCTATCTATCTATCTATCTATCTATATATATATATATATATATCTCCACCACAATCAAGTAGGTTTCATACAGAGATGCAAAGATGGTTCAAAATACAAAAATCTGTCAATGTAATCCACAGTATAAACAAACTGAAAGAAAAAATCCACATGATCATCTCTAAGTTGCTGAAAAAAAGCCTTTGACAAAATCCAACACCCTTTCATGACAAAGGTCTTGGGGTGATCAGGAATACATGGAAGTTTCCTTAATGTAATACAGTCAATTTACAGCAATCTGACAGTCAACATCAAATTAAAAGGAGAGAAACACAAAGTGATTCCACTAAAATCAGGAAGACAAGGCTGTCCCCTCTCCACATATTTATTCAATATAATTCTCAAAGTTCTAAGTAGAGCAATAAGACAACAAAATAAAATCAGGGGGATACAATTGGAAAGGAAGAAGTCAAACTTTCCCTTTTTGTAGAAGACACAATACTATGGATGAGTGACTGGGAAATTTCTTCCAGGAAACTCCTACAGCTAATAAACACCTTTTTAAAAATTATCTCTGATTTTTTTTTTGCTGTTCTTTCTTTTTTTGTCTGTTTTATTTTATTATTATTATATTTGTGTTTTAATTTTACACATCAGCCATGGGTTCCCCTGTCCTCCCCACTCCTGCCCCCACCTCCACCTTCCCCTGAGCCCCTCCCCTCAATTCCCATCTCCTCCGGGGCCAAGACTCCTCTGGGGATTCATTTAAACCTGGTGGATTCAGTACAGGCAGGTCCAGTCCCCTCTTCCAGGCTGAGCAAAGTGTCCCTGTGTAAGCCCAAGGTTCCAAACAGCCAACTCATGCACTAAGGACAGGTCCCAGTCCCACAGCCTGGATGCCTCCCAAATAGTTCAAGCTATTCAATTGTCTCAGTAATCCAAAGGGCCTGTTCCAGCTGGGGCTCCCCAGCCTTTGGCTCATAATTCATGTGCTTCCACTCATTTGGCTATTTGTCACTGTGCTTTTCCAATGTTGGTCTCAAGAATTCATGCTCTTACAGTCCCTCCTCTTTCTCGACAATTGGACACCTGGAGCTCCACCTGGGGCCTGGCTGAGGATCTCTGCATCCACTTCCATCAGTTATTGGATGAGAGTTCCAGCACGACAGTTAGGGTGTTTGGCCATCTAATCACCAGACTAGGTCAGATCAGGCTTTCTCTCGACCATTGCCAGCAGTCTACAGAGGATGTATCATTGTGGATTTCACACAGGGAGCACTCAATGACAGAGAAGTGGATGAGATCTACATGAACAACCTGGATGACAGTGGGAGTAATGAAGGACAAGGTTTGAGGGAAAGAAAGCTTAGGGGTGCAGGAGATCCCAGCTGGATCAAGAACAGAAAGGGAGAACAAGGAATAACAGACCATGATAAATGAAGGCCACATGAGAACAGGAATAGGCAGAGTGATGGAGAGGTTCCCTGAAGTGTGAGGATCTTAGCAAGTGTCTTTTTCACCTCCCTGTGTTTTTAGGATAGTTCTCCCTTTCACTTCCAATCCTCAAATTCCATCAATTTCATCTAGGCGATCACATGATGCAGTGAGACAATGCGATTGGGATTTTGGGTATTGAATATCCAGTGTTTCCATCTTATTCTCAGGGTCTCAGTTGTGGCAGCCATGAATAAGTGGTTTCTTGTGGCTGTGACCTAAGTGGCAGAAGGCTCAGGCTATTGACACTCAATGGACCAGCTCCTCTGCAGAGACCATGGTTTCTGCAGTAGGGTAGGACAGCAAGGCAGACTCTATACGACCCCAAATCCCACTGCTTGCTCCCTGTAGAAAACTCAGCCTCGACCTTGCAGAAACTCTGTTAGAACTGTACTGCAATATAAGACATGCCTCCTTCTCTGCCTCTACATTGTTCATATCTGCTTGTGTCCTGAGGGTTATCTCATGCTTACCTTCACAAATATATTCCTCCACTAATACATTGTTTATCTCAGCCCTTTATGGTCACATCCTGGAGGATAAAATCTAGTAATTACCAGGTTTGAAATTTTGCATCAGACCCTCCCCACTCATTTTTTGTCTGCCATTTTTATTTAGTAGCCATGTTACAGTGGTTTCACCTTTTAGATAAATGTATCTCTCCATACCCATTAGGTATCAATGCCATCCTCACTTCTTTACTCCTTATTGTGAGCATTTGGAGCTCAAACCTCACCAGTCTGCTCAAGGGTGATTATTAATGCTAATGTTGACCAAGGTGGTATGGTATTTATGATGTGGCTGGCCCTTTATTTGTATCTGGTTTCATCTATATGATGAGTCTGTCACGTAGAAATTATCTCCATTCAGATGATGGAAAACAGGAACTTAAAGTGATTGTTTAAATGTACTTAAATCTGTATGGTTAATTAGACATAGACCAGGCTACCTGGCTTCAAGAATAATTGCACCAACATTTTTTGCTTTCTCTGTGTGTGGTATTTTGCCAAAAAAGGTTACTGGATTATTACACTAAGTCTTTAGAAACTGCTATGAGGAAAGTGAAGGAAATAATATAACCTAGCATCCTAGCATCAGAGGCTGAGGCAGGAGGATTATGAATTTGAGACAAGTCTAGGTTATATAATGAGACCCTAATTCTCTAAAATGTTCCCCCAAGCTAGTGGAAAGAGAAAACTAAAGATGAGAATGAAGATAAACAAAACAGAGACTAGAGAACCTGCAAAGAAAGCTGATGCACCTAAAGTTGGTTCTTCAAAAATGATTTACAACATTCGCAACTTTTCCCAGATTAACTTTGAAAAAAATAGAGATGGATATTAATGCAATTTGAAACCTCACCCTCCATTCTCAAGAATATGATGAATTTCAAGAGCACTCAGTAGTTATATGCTAACTGTTGTGTGGCCTAGATGCAATGGATAAATCCCTACAAACCTGGATTCTTTAGAGATAAAAGCAACAAAATTGAATATCTTTGTAGCCAATAATATTGAATCAACAAAAAATTGATAAATTTCACAGACTTTGATAATAAAAACACAGAAACATGATGGAAGTCCAGCTTAGTGTAACAAAGGCCACATATGGAAACCCACAGCCAGCATCATATTCAGTTGGGAGACTAACAACTTTCTTTCTAAGATCAGGAAGAACACAGGATACTGCCATGACCACTTCTGTTCAAGAGACCCTCAGAAGTGCTACACAGAGCCATGAGGCTACATAATGAAATGAAGGTGCCCAATTATGAGATTCTAAAAATATCTATAGATGACAGGAACTTGTTCAGAGAAAATCCTGAACATTCTACAGAAAGTTCTCAGAACTAAATGAGCAAAACTAGTAAATTGGTTGGCTAATGAAATGAACATGCCCAAGTGAGCTGTATTTCTGTATACCACTATTGACCATGAACAATTTGATTTTTATTTTTCCTGGCAGTAGTGGAGCTTGAACCTAGGGCCTCGGCATGCCCTGCAAGTGTTCATTCCCTGAGCAATAGTCCCAGCCTTAATAGTGAACAGTTGGAAAGGAAATGAAGACAGTATTTATTTGTGAGAGCACCAAAAAGAATAAAATGCTTAGAATTAACTCCACCAAGGAGATAAAAGACTTGCACCTAACAAACTCCCAAATAAGAGATGAAGAAAGAAGACAAGAAATGATAGCCATTGGGGTTGATGAGTTGGAAGACTTAATCTCATTATTACTGCTGTTCTGCAGAACTAGGATTGAACCCAGGGCTTTGTGCATGGTGAGCAATGCACTACCATTGAGCTATACTCTAAGCTCTGCCTTCTAATTTTTATGTGGAAATAGGATGTCACTAAATTCATCAGGCTGGCCTTGAATTGGCTGTGGTAGGCACTTTAAGAACTTTGGTACTCCTGCCTCAATTTCTTGAGTGGCTGGAATTACAGGCATGAGCTTAGCTTGCATGAAAGACTTTTTTTTTTTTTCGAGGCAGGGTTTCTCTGTATAGATTTGCAACTTTCCTGGAACTCACCTTGGAGACCAGGCTAGCCTCCAACTCACAGAGATCCGCCTGCCTCTACCTTCCGAGTGCTGGGATTAAAGGCATGTGCCACAACTGCCCGTCAAAAGACTTTTTTAATAGATGACAATATCCCTGAATGTAGTCTATCAGTTCTATCCACATCAGATCAAAACCCCAGTGGCATTTTGCACAGAAAGAGCAAAGTCCATTCTAGCTGTCCTGAAACTCACTATATAGATCAAGCTGGCTTCAAACTGCCAGAGATCAACTTGTCTCTGCTCCAATTAGCTGGGGCTAGAGGCAAGCACTAACATACCTGGCCTTAAAAGTATCTTGACCAAAACAAGAATAAAATTGCAGGACATCCTACATGATTTCATAATTTTAGTACAGAGCTGAAACAATAAAAATAGTCTACTACTGACATAAAGGCAGACATACACATCAGTGAAATGGAATTGGAAAGCCTAGAACTGCTCATGAACACTGGCCATGTTTAAATTAAAGATTAGTTAATATTACAAATATATGTGTTTATGGGGCACAGTTTTGCATTCATATTATAATGTCTGTGAGATATGCACATCTGTCAGTTTTTATGTTTGGTAAAACATTAATTTCTGCTGGCTCTTTTGAATTTATTGCTGTGAAACAGAGTTGTGCTATTGAGTTACAGAACTTGGAAGGCATTCTTGCTGTCTATCTGCCCATCTGCGACCAGATGAGTTTTGATCAGGCTGCTGAGACTGCACAATGTTGGAAGAATAATCAGTTAAACAAAGGATGTTGGGAAAATATGATATCCAGGTAAAAGAATGAAGTTAATCCTTCATCTCACAACATATACAAATCAGCTCTATGTGGATCAAAGACCTAAAATGGATCAGAGCTGAAAATCATCAGACTTTTAGGAGACAGGATGAAAGCACCTTGAAATTGGATTTCGAATGATATCTTTGTTATGATGCCAGATGAATCATATGGTCTTTTGGCTGTTTATACGTCTCTACAACACAACCATGTTTTCTACATGAGCAAGACAGAAGAGGGTATTGAATTCCTTGGAAATTAAGTTACAGACAGTAATAAGCTGCCAGGTGGGTGCTGGGAATTGAACCCCTGTCCTTTGGAAGAGCCGCTAGTGCTCTTAACTATTGAGCTATTTTCCATTCTTTTGGTTTATGGGTCTGAAGAGATAGCTCAATAGTTAACATTCAAATACACACACACACACACACACACACACACACACACACACACACACACACCACACCCCTAATATTACTACTTCCAAGATTTCTACTACTACTTTGTTTACTACTACTGCACTCCACAAAACAGTTATCAGAAAAAAGAGTCCTGTGCAAGGAGCATGAGGATAAGAAGCTCAGTATATGGGCCACCAAGATGGCTCAGTTGGGAAGAGTGCCTGCCGTGCTCCCTCCCAGTACTTACCCACAACTGCCACACAGATATAAATGCACAAACAAATGTGGGCCAGAGAAATGGCTTATCAGATAAAGGGCTTGCTCACCTAACTTAATTCAATTCTTTGTCCCCAGAGAACTGGCCCCTTATATTGTCCTCTGACCTCCACACACTAGGTGAGGAACACCCATACAAAATGAACAAATATGCAAACCTAGTAAGAAACTCAATACAGGTCCTTTCTATCTATGGATCAAAATCTTGGAAACAAACTACTTGGAAAAGTATGTCTGCAATGAAAAATGTATAGTTTCCTCATATCTTTGTCCTGTATTTAACAGAATAAGACTAGTGTCTATGCAGTATTCATATTAGGTATTGGAAATAATCTAAAGAAAATTCGATTGTGTGGTATGGGCTGTAGAGTAACATGAATATTTTACTAGATTCTGAAGGTGCTCTGTGTGTCTGACTCAGACCCTAAACTCTTAATCACTTTGCATTTCTATTTGCTGTATTGACATCTATTGTTGTTATTACTGAAAGGGGCTCACAATGTAATCTGGGCTGGCCTTGTACTTCTTTTTTATTGAGAGATTTTCTATTCATTTCACTCCAATCACAGAGTCCCCTTTCCTCATTCCCCCAGTCCACCCGTGTTCCCATCCAGTACACCCCTATTCCCACCTCCTCCAAGGCAAGGTTGCACATGGAGAGTCAGCAGAGCCTGGTCCATTCAAAGCCTTGTACTTCTATGCCTCCTGCTTCATGCTCTCTCTCTTTTGAGACAGGGTGTCACTATGTAGCTCTGGCTAACCTGAAACTGGCTACAAAGACCAGGGTGGTTGGGAAATCATAGAGATCCAACTGTCTCTGCCTCTGGTGTGATGGGGTTAAAGGCATGCAGCACTGTGCTCAGCTTGTTTGGTGTTGTATCATGAGATTAACATGCATCCATCACCAAGTTTGCTGTATTTGTATCTTGAGCCATGTTTTCTCCTTGTGACTTTGACCCATTCTGCACTCTGTTGATAAAGAAACTGCCCCCACCCCCAAAGATATGGAGTAACAAGGGAGGAGAGGTCACTCACCTATTATGTCCACCTGGATGGGGTCACTCCTCTTGGAACTGACTTGATTGGATACTTCACACTGATAGTACCCGGAATGCTCACTCCTGGCAGGCACTATTTCCAGGGTGCTGTTGTTCGGAGACAGCCTCATCCTATTCGTGATATTCAGACTCTGTCCTTTGAAGAGCCAATGGATTGAGATCCCAGTGTCATTTGACAAGCATGTCAGGAATACGGAGTTCAGGTCTTCGCCTGTGGTGTTGGTGAACTCAATGGCGGGTTTAATCACTGGTTCTGTGAAAAAAACAGTGGAGGGGACCAGCTGAGAGTCCTTCACACTCAGAGATCTCAGCCATCTCCCAGGACATATAGAATGAAGGGGCCCTCTGCAAGATCACATGTTCAAGATATGGTCTGTAAGGAAAGAGCTGAATCATACTCCTACCAAGATCACCCACAGTGACCCTGACTTAGGGTATCTGTGTAGATTCCATAATGGTAGCCTCTTCAGCCCACATGTCCAGAAATCTCATGGTGTGGGAATGTATTTCCCAATGATATTTGTGGGAAATATTGCTCGCATTATCAGTGAGTGTGAACAGTCAGGCCCTGCCTTTATGAAATAGCCTTTTAATTTTTATTAAAAAAATTTGTCATAGGTTTAAGATGGCCTAGCTAATCTTAAAAGTGTTGAAGGCTAGACCTCAGGTTGGGAGAAATCTTTATCTGAAAATTTCTGGTTGTAGAAACACTTTATTTCCTGCCCATGGATATGGACTAAATACTATAGAGAAGAAGTGAATAATCACAGTGCTGATCTCAGCCTGCCACTCTAATGATCAATACTGATATTTTTGAGACAGGGTCTCACTGTACAGTCCTAGCTCACTTGGAACTTGCTATGTAGACCAGGTTGGCCTAAAACTCACACTATCTACCTATCTCTCCCTCCTCAGTGCTGGAATCAAAGATGTGTGCCACCACACTCAGCTGACATTTTCTGAACCTTGATTAGAATAAGGAAAGAGTATCATCCACTGTCAGTGACATGGTTCACCCTGACTCAGAACAGGGCTCCCAGACACCTTCTCCACCCACTCTTTCCATCCCATGGAGTCAGAGCTGATCCAGCCACTTCACCCATGAGATAGGAGCAGAGGTCTAGTCTCCATCTGTGTGGAATATTCTCCTCCAATTTGGAGAATAAGAATGTGAGCACAGTTGAAAACCCTGGGTGTTCCTTGTACGTCATGGAGGTCACAAAATGAAAATGGAGAGTTCAGTAAAGCTTGTGTTAGGCACAGAAAGAAATCTTGACCTTGAGGCTCTCCTAACCATGGAAAGTCTCTCATGTAACTCAACACTTTCCAAGACTTGGAGAACCCCCTCCTCACATTGCAAGCTCCATCCCTGTCAGCCAGAAATCAGAGATCCAGGAGGCCATTAGACATAGGGATGAAGCTGGAGTCTTGGGGGAAGACAGTTCTGCTTGTTCCCATAGACCTGAGCTGGAAATTAAATGCTTCTTTACCTTCCCAGAGAGCCAAAAGACTCCTCTCCAAAACAGGGGCTGATATTTCAGAGATTCACTTACTAAGAACTTTTATGTTCTTGACTGTGGTCTTACTGAGGATAGTGACAGTTATAGACATGGCAGGTATAACATATGCTATTATTAGTATTGATGTTAGGAATATAGAGCTTTTGGAGAATGAGAGGATCTCTCCATCGACAAACCAAGAGTACTGTGCAGGTGGGTTAGCATCTGTGTGGTAGGAGATGAGAAGTTTTTACTTCAATGGAAATGAATATTTGAGGGGGATATGATCAGGACATCTGGACCATATATAGCAAACAGAATAAAGTCACATGTGATGTCAGCAGAGGGAAGGGGAAATCTGGTCTATAGAAGGACATAGTATCTCTTTGAGCTGTGCTTTATCTTTAGTTGAGCAGGTCCTACCCAGAGCTGGGGTGCAGGTTAGCAGAAGAGTACTCATTCAGCATGCACAAGCCATGATCTTTCTTAAGCATAACACACAAACATTCCCACTGCACATTCATGTGTACACTGAAACTGGGTCTGACTTGTCCCCTGTCTTCATAACCCTGATACTCTTTAGGCAGGGGAAATCCCTGCAGCCCATTTAAGCTCAATGCTGGGCCTGTCCACATATGCTTGGGCTGGACAAGGATGCCCTGGCAGCTTAGGTATTTGTATGGTAGGTCGGTATCATTAACCCAATGGGACTGGGACCAAATGTGGTAGATTTACCCCTCTGTATTTAGGCAGTTGGGACCAGGATGAAAAAGAAAGTACTTACAGGTAATGTTCAGAGTGAATGGATCACTTGAGGAGGCACTCACTGTGTTCCAGGTCACATTCATAGGGTCCTGTGTCTGTCCTCACAATACTGAGTAAAGTGAGAGTCTTGTTGTCCTCAGACAGCTTCAACCTGTCCTTTTCTGAGAGGATTTGATCATTTATACTCCACATGTAGTCTTAGGCTCACACATTAATGCTACCATCCATGGGATTGGAATTGTTAAGTGTAATGTTGGGCTTGGGTAGCAGTACTGTGTTGACTACAGAATGATGATTGTTCTTTGTGGTGCTTCTGATTCTTGCAAAGGCCTCTTACACCCAGACATAGTCTCTTAAGTTCCAGCTGACCCAGATCTTTAAAGAATCAGGCAGGAAGCAAATTAAAGGCAGATGGAGTCGCTGAGTGCTCAGAGATAATGGGGCCTCCTGTGCTGTGTATGGGAGAAGAAAAGACTTCCTCATGGGTGAACTGAGCTGCAGTGTTTGGTGATGGTCAGACTCAAGACTTGGAATCAGAGAACTCATTTTATTTCCTGCTCCTCACTGACCCCTGGCCTGCCGTGAGACACAAGGTTCAGGTATCTCCAGCTATACTGACTTCCCCTGCTGAGTGTAAACTAAAACCCTCCAAGCCTTTGCTCTTCAAGGCTGTCCTACAGATAGTTATGATTAGTCTTCCCATTGAGCTTCCCTGAGAAACCTGACAGCCTGTCAGAGATCATACACAGCTCAGGATCTGCCTGACATTTAGGTCATGCTGGGCCACAGGTGGGCCATTCTTGTCAGGTGTTTGATGTTGATTGACATGAATCTGGGAGCACTATAAGAATCCTGAGTCTATGAAATGGTCTTGAGGATTGAAGGCCACCTAGTAGGTCTCCATGTGGGGAGGCTGGAGATTTGGTTGTGCAAGCCTCCTGCAGACAGATCAGACTATTATCATCCCCCACCAGACCCTGTAACCCTAGAGCCCCGCCTCCCTAATTCCCATCTAACCTCCCAGACTGCAACTGTTCCCTGAGACAGAGCCTGCCAGCACCTGATTGGATAAGAGGTGAGTCTTTATCCTCATATCCAAACACAACAGCCACTAGGCTTTTGGCCCAGGGGCATATCCCTACAACCCCACACCACCACCCATTACAATCCCAGTTTCAGGCCAGTCAGCAAGCAGACCTACTACAGACAGGTCAGACTACCACCATTCCCCACCAGACCCTGTAACCCACAAGCTCCACTCTGTAGTGGTATAATTTCCTTAGTTATGGTAAGAGCTATGTTAGATATGAAAACTTAGACTCACAAATATAAGATAGACAGGATTTCTCTTTAATTTTGTCAAATATAAATAGACTAGGTATTATAAATAGGCTAGATATTGTAACTGTAATTCTTGCTTGATTATTGTTTTGTTATATGTAATTTTACTATGTTAAAGTTAAAAACTTCCTTTGTGAAAAAAAGGGGGGAAGTGCTGTGGATGATTGATTGATAAATAAAATAGTGCTTGGCCAGTATCTAGGTAGGAAGTATAGGCGAGACAAAGAGAGAAGAGAAGTCTGGGAAGTGGAAGGCTGGAGGGAGGAGATGCCAACCTGCCATCCAGGGAGCAGCATGTAAATGCAGCAGGTAAAGCCACAGAACACATGGCGACATTTAGATTAACAGAAATGGGCAGAGTTTAAATGTAACAGCTAGACAATGGTAGGCCTGAGCTAATGGCTGAGCAGTTTAATTAATATGCACTTCTGAGACATTATTTTATAATAATTGGACTATGAGCTGCTCCCTGAGACAGAGTCCATCAACAAAGAGCGCCCACTGGACCAAGAGTATCCACCAGACCAAAAGAGGCTCTCTCAGACACAGACACACCCCCTGAGACAAAGAGTCCATCAGCACTGATTAGACCAACCACTCCCACTTGACCAAGAGTATCGATCACACCAAGAGAGGTTCTCTCAGGCACAGATACCATTTGCACCAAGTGGAGAAAGAGACAGGGACATGCCAGTGCAAAAATACAGTCAACAACATAAAAACCAATATGGCTCAATCAGAACCTTCATCAGCAAGACCTGAACATCCTAACACAGAAGAAACAGATCTTATAAATGTCCTTAAAAACATGATAGAGATCTTTAAAGAGGAAATGAAAAATTCCCTTAAAGAATTCGAGGAAAAGTCTAACAAAAAATGGGAAGAAATCAGTAAATCCCTTAAAAAAAGCCAAGAGAAAGCAATTAAACAAGTGAGGTAAACAGTTCAAGATTTGAAAACTGAAATCTAGACAATAAAGAAGACACAAACTGAGGGAATGCTGGAAGTGGAAAATCTGAGTAAATGAACAAGAAGTACAGATGCAAGCATAACCAACAGAATGCAAGAGATTGTAGAGCGGATCTCTGGCATTGAAGATATGATAGAGAAAACAATTCATCAGTCAAAGAAAACACTAAAGCCAACAAAGTCATGACACAAAATATCCAAGAAATTTGGGACAGCATGAAAAGACCAAACCTAGGAATAATAGGTATAGAAGAAGGAAAAGAATACCAACTCAAAGGCAGAGAAAATATATTCAACAAAATCATAGAAGAAAACTTTCCCAACCTAAAGGAGGAAATGCCTATAAAGATACAAGAAGCTTCCAGAACACCAAATAGACTGGATCTCCCCAAAATTTCTCTCACCAAATCATATTCAAACCACTAAACATACAGAACAAAGAAAAAATATTAAGAGCTGCAAAGGAAAAAGGCCAAGTAACATATAAAGGCAGACCCATAAGAATAATACCTGACTTTTCAATGGAGACTCTAAAGGATAGAAGGTTCTGTTATGCAGGCACTAAGAGACCATGGATGCCAACCCAAACTATTGTACCCAGCAAAACTCTCAATCAAAATAGACAGAGTAAACAAAATATTCCATGATAAAATCAGTCCAATAGATAAAAGACCTCAACATAAATCCAGTTACACTGAACTTGACAGAAGATAAAGTAGGGAGTAGTCTTCAACACATTAGCACAGGAGACCACTTCCTAAATATAACACTAATAACACAGACACTGAGAGCAACAATTAATAAATGGGACCTCCTGAAACTGAGAAGCCTTTGTAGAGCAAAGGACACAGTCAATAAGACAAAATGACAGCCTACAGAATGGGAAAAGATCTTCACCAACCCCACATCTGACAGAGGGCTGATATCCAAAATATGTAAAGAACTCGAAAGGCTAGACATCAAAGAACTGAACAATCAAATTAAAAAATAGGCTACAGATCTTAACAGAGAAGACATCTAACAAAATAAGAATCTCAATTGGCTGAAAGATGTTTAAGGAATTGCTCAATATCCTTAGTTATCAGGGAAATGCAAATCAAAATGATTCTGAGATACCATCTTCCACCTGTCAGAATGCCTAAGATCAAAAACAATGAAGACAGTTTATGTTGGAGAGGATGTGGAGCAAGGGGAACACTTCTCCACTGTTGGTGGGAATGCAAACTTGTAGAGCCACTTTAGAGATCAGTACAGCACTTTCTCAGAAAATTGGGAATCAATCTTCCTCAAGACCCCCTATACCACTCTTGGGCATATACCAAAGGAATGCTCAATCTTACTACAAGGACACTTGCTCAACTATGTTCATATATCAGCATTCTTTCTAATAGCCAGAACCTGGAAACAACCTAGATGCTCCTCAACTGAAGAATGGATAAAGAAAATGTGGCACATATACACATATACTATTCAGCAGTGAAAAACAATGATATTATGAAATTTGCAGGCAAATGGATGGAACTAGAAAATAGCATCTTCAGTGAGGTAACCTAGATTCATAAGGGCAAACATGATATGTACTCACTCATAAGTGGATACTAGATGTAGGGCAAGGGATGGCCAGACTGTAGCCTACAGCTTCTTTTTTTTTCATTTAAAATATGTTTTATTGTTCTTTAAAAGGGTTCAGGATTTGGTTTTAAATCAGGCTCCACACCTTTCAAAAGTTTGACATCTCTCTCACCATGCCAAACTGGCTTCCACTAGGAATACTTCATTAAATCCAAAAGGAAGAAAAAAGTTTTAATTTTGAGGGAAAAAAAAGTACAGTTCTGAGAACAGTTAACATTAGTCTTATTTAAAAAAATATGATGGCTGTTTTATGTTGCTTTATCCACCCTTCTCACACAGAACCAGGAATATGTCTCTGTCTCAAGCAGGCACTGACACCGATGGACACCTGCATGCACATAACCTCACAGGAACACATGTGCTCGTGCACAAATGTACACAGCAAAATTCTGAACATGTCAAGTGGAAAAGGGTTTGCTGGTATTGATCAAAACCCCTGGAGTCAACAGTCAATCTAAACTTAGAAGGTAAGATATTTTGATCTTGAGTTTATGTTAAAGTGATCTATTGTCGTTGTGTTCTGACAGAAGAGAATTTTGGGTTGTATAACCATTTTTTACTTTAAAATTCTAGAAACAATGTCAAAAAAGCATTATTTTTCATTTTCCGGGATGAGGCAGGAAGGACTCCACAGATTGTAATTTAGTTAAAAGCAGAACAATCCCTGCAATAGTATAGAGGCAGTTCACAAAGCTGCCAGCCACCGAGGTATCATCAATGAGATGTCGTCCAGCCTACTGGCCTATCTGTACTAACAAAGCGGGAAGCTTATGGCTCTGCACAATATATTTCTGCTGGGACAAGAAGATTCTAGGCCTGCACTCAGGGCTTGACACTCACTGTCAAGTATGGAACATTTAGGTGAAGAGGGTGCCAGAGTCCCTGGAGATGCCTTTCCACTGCAGCCTGGTCAACTATCTTCTGCAAATAAGAAAAAAACAGCTTTTCTGTATCAACACATTTAACAGACAACCTGAAAAATGCTACCACATGATGCCATGAGTGGAGTCCCCTTTGCTATTCACTTTATTGCTTGCCATTGCCTGTGGAAAACCACCATCACAGACATTCTCAAGACCAAAATACTGTGAATATTCTGTTGCTCCTCTGTTTCTGAAATCAGCCCTAAAATTTTAAGATATTGCTTTTCCATGACATTGTTAGATAGCAAATCCACAACCCATAGTTCTACAGTTGTAGAAATATGCTAACTCTCCTAGACAGACCATCAATGGCCTGGAGCCATTTCTGGTTTCTGGGATGCCCACTTCTTCCACTATTGGGGAAGGATTCTCATCTCAGCTAAGTTCCAGGAGACAGACTCCTCTTTAAGATGTCATTTCCTCACCATTTACCAAAACAAACCACTTCTGGCTACCTTTCATGCCTAAGTGAGAAAGAGGAACTAAGGTGAACACCCACCGTCACTAGACTAAACAACCACCTAGATCATAGAACAGATGCACACTGGTTTTTCTTTGCTTTTTTTGGGGGGGTGTTTTTTTCTTGGAAGAGGGGATTGTTGTTGTTTTCCTAAAAGTGCCCAGGTAGGCTCAAGGCTGCAGACACAAGCACATCTACAGCAACAAGGGTTTGTTTCTATTCCATCTACATGTATGGGGGTGGGTGGGACAGGAAGAAAGATTGGGAAAATCATCCTCCCCCAAATCCTACCACAAGGAGACCTATGTGCCAAGCATAATGGAAGTGTGTGCTCCCCAACAACTGGCTCCACACTGGTTAATATTCTGTTGGTTTTCCTCAGATTATCTATTTTGAAAAAAGTTTAAAAAACACAGGAGATTTTGAAATAATTCAATCCTGATAGAAATCAAAACTCCAAAACTAGGAACAAAATCATCTTCCACTAAATTAATCCCTTTTCCTTTCTTTCTTCTTTGCTTAAACATTTTATTCGTGTTATAGAGGGATTTCTTTATCATTTGCTTTCTTCTCAATCATTAGGAGTTGAGGAGTACTGAATCCATCACTACTTTGATGACACAGGTAAGATTCCAAATTCACATTTCCAGGTACCAAGAGTTCCCTCTAATGTCATGATCCATTCAGCCTTCCTCTACTTCTACTGAACACAGTAATGCCCATTGGTATCTCTGAAGCATAATCGCATCTTAGGTCAGTATTTCTCCAAGTAAAGCAGCTGTTTGGATTGAATGCTCCCCTTCTTTTTTGTCTTATGAACTGAATGGCATCTTCGTGTTTCATTCCACACTCAATCAATGCAAGTCAACCAGCACAGGAGCCCTTCCCAATCCTGCCACACAATGCACTGCAACACAGCAACCTGGCTCTTCACGAAATTTGTTTTTTAGCAGGTTTAGCCAATCATCTACTATTTGATTAGGGGGTGGAGCTCCATCATCAAAGCCTACAGCTTCTGAGAGGCCAGCAGATAGGGAGGGACTTGGGAAGGTTACATACATAGCCCAGCGAAGAAGTGGATGGGATCAACATGAGCCGGCTGGTGGTTGGGGTGGGGTGGCAGAGAGCAAGGAATGGTGGTGAGAACATAGGGAAATGGGAGGGTCAAACTAGAGCAGGGACAGAGTGGGAGAGCAGGGAAAGAGATACCGTGATAGATGAAAACATCATGGGAGTGGGAAGAGCCAGGGTGGCCGGGGAAGCTCTCAGACATCCACAGGGATGACCCCACCTTGAACTGCAGGCAGTAATCAAAGGGGCTCCTGGACTGATTTACTCTGGTGACCGGTCTAGTGAATACCTTGTCATCATAGAGCCTCTGTCCATTGACTGATGGAGGCAAGACTCAGGGATCAGCAGCCGGGTGCCAGGCTGAGCTCCAGGAATATCAAGTTGATGGGAGAGAAGAGGGATTCCACTGGTGGGAACATTGAGATCATGATGGGAAGATGTGCAGAGATGACTGGCCACACTGGTGGAGACCCATGAACTGTGGACTAGTGGCTGTGGAGACCCCAGAGGACTGGAGAAGGCTCTCTTGATATGGGAGAGAGTTGTTTAGCTGGAACTTTTGAGGGACACCTTGATTGGGATCCATCACTGGTGCATGGGCAGGCTTTTTCGAGCCCAGTGCCTGTGGTGTGGCAACTTGTGAAGCCTTGGTGTGGCAGGGAGGGGCTTGGACCTGCCTCAGCTCAGTGTGCCTAGCTCTGCTGACTCCCCATGGGAGACCTTGATTTGAGCTTGGGGGATGGGAGGTGGCTTGGGAGGGAGGGCAGGGGTGAGAGGAGGGAGGATGTGGGATCTGTGGGTGGTATGTGGGGTGAGTAGAAAATTTTTTAATAAAAAAATGAAAAAAAAACTTATAGGTACTTTATACTAAAAAAAACATCAAGACCAGATACACAATTTAAATAGACCTAATACCATTAAGAAAATAGAAACAATTACTAAAATCTTCCAACCAGAAAAATGCAGGACCAGAAGGTTTCAGCACAGAATTGTACCAGATTTTCAACGAAGTACTAATACCAATACTCTTCAAATGGTTCCACACAGAAAGAACATTGCCAAACTCTTTTTATGAGGCTACAGTTACCCTGATAAACCAAGCACACAAAAATGCAACAAAGAACGAGAATCACAGACAAATCTCCCTCATGAACATTGATGCAAAAATACTCAATAAAACACTGTGTTTCTAGGTTAGTTCTCCCTCTTTCTTCTAATCCTCGAATTCCATCAGTTTCATCCAGGCAATCATGTGAAGTTGTGGGAATGTGAGACAGAGAGACTGTGATTTTATGTGTTGAATATCCAGTGTTTCCATGGCTACATCTTTTTCTCAGGGTCTCAGATTTGGCAGCCATGAGTAAGTGGTCTCTTGTGGCTGTGATCCTTCGATCACAGAAAGTCCAGGCTTTGACTCTCAATGGACCAGCTCCTCTGCAGATCATGGTTTCTGCAGTGGGGTAGGAAAACACAGCCGACTCTGTAAGACCCCATTGCCCTCTGCTTGGTGACTGTGGAGAACTCAGCCTCGACCCTGCAGAAACTCTGTTGCAACTGCTCTGAAATCTAAGTCATGCCTCCTTCTCTGCCTCCACAGAGATCATATCTACATGTTTCCTGAGGGTTATCTCAAGCTCACCTTCACAAGTATATCCCTCCACTAATACCTTGCTTGTCTCAAACCACCATGGTCACATCCTTGAGGATGAAAATTACCAGGTTTAGAAATTTTGCATCAGACCCCCCCCTTCATTTTTCTCTCCCATTTTTATTTAGTAACCATGTTGCAGTGGCTTTACCTTTTGGATAACTGTGTCTCCCACACCCCTTATGTATCAGTCCTGTGCTAAGCTTTTTACTCCCTGTTGTAACCATTTGGGGCTCAAACCTCACCAGTCTGCTCAAGAGTGATTGTTAATGCTAATACCGTGGTGGTATGGTATTTATGATGTGGCTGGCCCTGTATTTGTATCTGGTTTCATCTATATGGTGAGTCTGTCACATAGAAATTATTTCCATTCAGATGATGAAAAACTGGAGCTTAAAATGGTTTTCAAAAGTTACTTAAATCTGTATGGTTAATCAGAGATAGACCTGGCTACCTGGCTTCAAGGCTAACACTAGTTGTAGAAACAATTGCAGCAAACAGTTTTTTCTTTCTCTGTGTGTGCTATTTTGCCAAAAAAGGTTTATTGATTATTATATTGTCTTTAAAAACTACTATGAGGCAGGTGAAGGATGTTATATTACCTAGCATCCAAGCATCAGAGGCTGAGGCAGAAGGATTGTGAATTTGAAGCAAGTCTGGGTTATATAATGAGACTTTTGCCCCCCAAAAGTTCCCTCATGCTAGTGGAAGGACAAAACAAAAGATGAAGATGAAGATGAACAAAACAGAGACTAGAGAAACTGCAAAGAAAGCTGATGCACCAACAGTTGGTTCTCCAAAAATGATTATCAACATTAGCAACCTTTTCCAGATTAACTTTGAATAAAGCAGATGGATATTAATACAATTTGAGACCTCACCAACCATTCTCAAGAATATGAAGAACTTCAAGAGCACTCAGTAGTTATATGCTAACTGTTGTGTGGCCTAGATGCAATGGACAAATTCCTATAAACCTGGATTCTTTAGAAATGGAAGTGTGAAAAAACCAAAATTGAATAGCTGTATAACCAATAAGATTGAATCAACAAAAAAAATTGACAAAATTTCACAGACTTTGATAATAAAAATGCAGAAACATGATGGAAGTCCAGTTTAGTGTAGCAAAGGCCATACATGGAAACCCAGTCAACATCATATGCAGTGGGGAGACTGACAACTTTCTCTCTAAGATCAGGAAGAACACAGGATGCTGTTGTGACCACTTCTGTTCAAGAGACTCTTGGGAGTGCTACAGAGCCATTTGGGAGACAATGAAATGAAGGTGCCCAGTTATGAGGTGCTAAAGACATCTGTAGATGACAGGAACTTGTTCATAGAAAATCCTAAACATTCTACAGAAAGTTCTCAGAACTAAATGAGCAAAACTAGCAAATTGGTTGGCTAATGAAATGAACATGCCCAAGTGAGCTGTATTTCTGTATACTACTACTGACCATGATCAATTTGATTTTCATTTTTCCTGGAAGTAGTGGTGCTTGAACCTAGGGCCTCCTGCATGCCCAGAAAGTGCTCAGCCCCTGAAGCAATAGTCCCAGCCTTAATAGTGAACAACTGGAAAGGAAATGAAGAAGTTTTTATTTAAGAAAGAACCAAAAAGAATAAAATGCTTAGAATTAACTCCACCAAGGAGATAAAAGACTTGCACTCAGCAAACTCCCAAATAAGAGATGATGTAAGAAGACAAGAAATAACAGTCATTGAGGTTGATGAGTTGGAAGACTTAATCTCATTATTACTGTTGTTCTGCAGAACTAGGATTGAACTGAAGGCTTTGTGTATGGTAAGCAAGGTTCTACCATTGAACTATAAGCTCTGCCTTCTAATTTTTATTTGGAAACAGGATGTCACTAAATTCATCAGGCTGGCCTGAATTGGCTGTGGTAGGCACTCTTAGAACTTTGATAGTCCCCCCTCAGCTTCTTTCAGGTATGCACCAGCTTGCCTGAAAGATTTTTTTTAATAGATGACAATATCCCTGAATGTAGTCTATGAGTTCTATGCACATCAGATCAAAACCCCAGTGGCATTTTGCACAGAAATAGTAAACTCCATAATAGCTGTCCTGGAACTCACTATATAGATCAGGCTGTCCTCAAACTCCCAGAGATCCACCTGTCTCTGCTCCAAAGAGCTGGGGTTAGAGGCAAGCACCACCATACCTGCCCTTAAAAGTATCTTGAAAAAAATGAGAATAAAAGTGCAGGACATCCTACATGATTTCATCATTTTAGTACAAAGCTGCAACAATCAAAAATAGTCTATTATTGACATAAAGGCAGACATACAGATCAATAATACAGAAATGGAAAGCCTAGAATTATCTCATGCACACTGGCCATGATTAAATTAAAGATTAGTTAATATCTAAATATGTGTGTTTATGGTGCACAGTTTTGCATATATATTATAATGTGTGTCAGATATGCACAGTTGGCATATCCAGCATTTCATCTATTACTTTTTAGGTTTGTTCAAAACATACATTTCTGCTGGTTCTTTTGAATCAATTGGTGTGAAAGAGAGTTGTCCTATTGAGTTACAGAACTTGGAAGGCATTCTTGCTGTGCATCTGACCCTCTGTGACCAGATGAGTTTTGATCAGGCTGCTCAGATTGTTCAATGATGGATGAATTATCAGTGAAACAAAGGATGTTGGGAAGATGTGATATCCAGGTAAAAGAATGAAGTTAAGACTTCACCTAACAACATTTACAAATCAACTCTAAATGGATCAAAGACCGAAAATGGGTGAGAGCTGAAAGTCATCATACTTTTGGGAGACAGGATGAAAGCATCTTGAAATTGGATTTTGAATGGTGTCATTGTTATGATGCCAGATGCATCATATGGGCCTTTTGGCTGCTTATATGTCCCTGCAGAACAAGCATGGTTAGTACCTGAGGAGGACAGAAGAGGGTGTTGAATTCCTTGGATTTTCAGTTACAGACAGTAATAAGTTGCCATGTTGGTGCTGGGATTTGAACCCTTGTCCTTTGGAAGAGCTACCAGGGCTCTTAACTATTGAGCTATGTCTCCAGTGGCATAAATTATATATATATATACACACACATACTACTACACACCACAAGAAACAGTTATCAGAAAAAAAGAGTCTTGTGCAAGGATGTCATGCTGTCAGTGTCAGCATGAGTATAAGAAACTCAATATATGGGCCACCAAGATGACTCAGTTGGGAAGTGTGCCTGCTGTCCTCCCTCCCAGTACCTACCCCTAAGTGCCACACAGAAATAAATGCACAAACAAATGTGGGCCAGTGAAATGGCTTAGCAGATAAAGGGCTGGTTCACCCACCTGCACTCAATCCCCTGTCTCTGAATAACTGGCTCCCACAAATTGTCCCCTAAACTCCACACATGGGTGTGGGACATGCACACAAAATGAATAAATATGCAAACCTAGTAAGAAACTCATTACGGGTCCTTTATATCTATGGATTATATTTATGGATCAAAAACTTGGAAACAAACTACTTGGAAAAATACCTCTACAGTGAAAAATGTAGTTTCCTACTATCATGGTCTTGTACTAGACACAATAAGACTAGTGTCTATACAGCATTCATATTAGGTATTGGAAATAATCTAAAGAAGTTTTGGATGTGTGGGAGGGTGTAAAGTAACATGAATATTTTACTACATTCTGAAGGACTGACTGTGTGTCTGACTCAGACCATAAACTCTTAATCACTTTGCATTTCTGTTTGCTATATTGACATCTATTGTTGTTATTATTCACCATGTCTCACTATGTAATCTATGCTGGCCCTCTTTTTTTTTAATACAGAGATTTTCTATTCATTTTACATACCAAACACAGATTTCGCTGTCCTTTCTCTTCCCACCCCCAGCGTTTCCCTCCAATCCACTCCCTCTCACCACCACCCCCTATTCCCACCTCCTCCAAGGCAATTTTTCCATGGGAAGTCAGCAAAGCTCGGTACATTCAGTTGAGTGGCCTTGTACTTCTATGCCTCCTGCTTCATGTTCTCTCTCTCTTTTGAGACAGGGTCTCACTATGTAGCTCTGGCTATCCTGAACCTGGCTACAAAGACCAGGGTGGTTGGGAACTCATACAGATCCAACTGTGTCTGCCTCTGGTGTGCTGGGGTTAAAGGCATGCAGCACTGTGCTCAGCTTGCTTGATGTGTTATCATGAGATTAACATTCATGCATCAGCAAGCTGGCTGTATTTATAACTTGAACCATGGTTTTCTCCCTATGATTTTTACCCATTATGCACTCTGTTGATAAATAAACTGCCCCCACCCACAACACTATGGAGTAAGGGGGCAACAGAGGTCACTCACCTATGAATTGAAGCTGCAAGGGGTCACTTTTCTTGGAACTGACTGGATTGGATACTTCACACTGATAGTCTCCGGAATCCTCAAGGCTGGCAGAGAGTATTTGAAGGGTGCTGTTGTTCTCGGTCAGTCTCACCCTGTTTGTGATTCCCAGACTCTGGCCGTTGAAGAACCAATGAATGGAGTTATTAATGTCCATTGATGGGCACTTCAGGAACACAGACAACATGCCATTGTTTACGGTTTTGTTGACTTGGATGGAGGGTGTAGTCACTGGATCTGTGGATAAACGAGGGATGGGGCCAGATGAGAGTGCGTCACCTTCAGAGATCTCAGACACCTCCCAAGGTCCATAGAATGAAGTGGCCCTCTGCAAGATCACATGTCTGTGTTGAAGATATGGTCTGCAAGAAGAGAGGTGAAATTTACCCCATCACGATCACTCACAGTGACCCTGTCTCAGGGTGTTTGTGTAGATTCCACCCTGGGAGCCTCTTCAATCCCACATGTCCAGAAATCTCATGGTGGGGAAAATGCATTTCCCAATGATTTTTGTGGGGATTCTTGCCCACACTTTCTGTGAGTGTGAACAGTCAGGCCCCTCTTTTATGAAATAGCCCTCTGTTTCTTTTTCTTTTTTTTTTTTATGAAATAACTTGTTATGGGGTTAAGATGGCCCAGCTAATCTTAAAGGTGTTAAAGGCTAGACCTCGAGACTGGGAGAAATCCCTAACTGAAGGATTTCTGTTTGTAGAAAAATTGTATTTCCTGCCCCTTGGATATGGTTTAAATACTACAGAGAAGAAGTGAATAATCACAGTGCTGACTACAGCCTGCCACTCTAATGATCAGTACTGATAATTTTTGAGACAGGGTCTCGTTGCACAGTCCTAGCTTGCTTGGAACTTGCTATGCAGACCAGGCTGGCCTCAAACTCATACTATCTACCTGCCTCTTCCTCCTCAGTGCTGGCATTAAAGGTGTGAGCCACCACACTCAGCTGACGTTTGTATTTTTGGAACCTTGAGAAGAGTAAGCAAAAGAGCATCATCAACTGTCAGTGACATGGTTCACCCTGACTCAGAACAGGGCTCTCAGGCACCTTCTCCACCCACTCTTCCCACCCCATGGACTCAGAACTGAGCCAGCCACCTCACCCATGATACAGGATCAGACTTGGGAGCAGAGGTCTAGTCCCCATCTGTGGGAATTTTCTCCTCCAATTGAAGAATAAGAATGTGAGCACATTTGAAATCCTTGGGTGTTCCTTGTAGGTCATGGAGGTCATAAAATGAAAATGGAGGGGACAGGAAAGCTTCTGTTAGGCACAGAAGGAAATCTTGACCTCGAGGGTCTCCTAACCATGGAAAGTCCCGCACACAACCTAAGTCTTTCCAAGACTGGGAGAACATCCTCCTCACATTGCAAGCTCATACCTGCCAGCCTGAAATCAGAGAACGAGGATGCCGTTGGACATGGGGATGGAGCAGGTGCCTTGGGGAAGCCTGGGTTTTGCTAGTTCTCACATCATGGGCTGGAAATTAAATGCTTCTGCACCTTCCCAGAAAGCCAAAAGACTCCACTCCAAACCTGGTGCTGATATTTCAGAGATCCACTTACTAAGGACTATAATGTTCTTGACTGTGGTCCTACTGAGGACAGTGACAGTTATAGGCGAGGCAGGTATATGATCCACTATTATTAGTATTTATGTTAGGAATATAGAGCTCTTGTGAGAATGACTGGAGCTCTCCATTGACAAACCAAGAGTACTGTGCATGTGGGTCAACATCTGTGTGGCAGACGATGTGAGGTTTGTCCTTCAATGGAAATGAATATTTGAGGGGAATATGATTGGGACATCTGGACCATCTGGAGCAAACAGAATAAAGTCACATGTGATGTCAACAAGGGGAAATTCTGGTCTGTAGAAGGACATAGCATCTCTTTGAGCTGTGCTTTAACCTTAGGTGAGCAGGTCCTACCCAGAGTTGGGGTGCAGATTAGCAGAAGAGTACTCATTCAACATGCACAAGCCCGGGATCTATCTCAGCACAACACACAAACATTCCCACTGCACACTCTTGTGTGCACTGAGCCTGAGTCTGACATGTCCCCTGTCTCCAGCACACTGAGTCTCTCTAGGCAGAAGTCCCTGGAACCCATTTAAGCAAAATGCTGGTTCTGTCTACATGTGCTTGGGCTGGGCCAGGATGCCCTGTCAGCCTAGGTATCTGTATGGTAGGTCTGAGTCATGAACCTAAGGAGACTGGGACCGAGTGTGGTAGATCTAGCCCTCTGTATTTTGGCAGTTGGGGCCAGGATGAAACAGAAAATACTTACAGTTAATGTTCAGAGAGAATGGGTCACTTGAGCAGTTACTCACTGGGTTCCAGATTCACATTCATAGAGTCCAGTGTCAGTCCTCACAACACTGAGTAAAGTGAGAGTCCTGTTGTCCTCAGACAGCTTCAGCCTGTCCTCTTCTGAGAGGCTTTGGTCATTGATCCTCCACAGGTAGGCTGTATTCTGAGTCTTAGGCTCACACATTAATGCTACTGAGTCCTCACCCTCCATAGAATTGGCATTGTTGGTTGTGATGCTGGGCTTGGGTAGTGGTTCTTTGCTGACCACAGAGAGATGATTGCCCTGTGTGGTGTTTCTGATTCTTACAAAGGCCTCTTACAACCAGAGACAGTCTCTTAACTTCCAGCCAACCCAGATCCTTAAAGAATCAGGGAGGAAGCAAATTTCAGGCAGATGGAGTGGCTGAGTGCTCAGAGATAATGATGCCTCCTGAGCTGTGTATTGAAGAAGCAAGTGGTTTCTCATGAGTCAACTGAACTGCAGTGTTTGGTGATGGTTAGAATCAAGACTTGGAATCAGAGGCTTCATTTTATCTCCTGGTCCTCTCTGGACCATTGTTGCCTTGAGACACAAGGTTCAAGGTCCTCCAGCTACACTTACCTCTTCTGCTTTGTGTAGACCACAACTCTCCCAGCCTTTGCTGTTCAGGGCTTTCCTACAGATAGTTATGATTAGTCTTCCCATTGAGCTTCCCTGAGAAACCTGACAGCCTGTCAGAGATCTCACACAGCTCAGGATCTGCCTGACATTTTAGGTCATGCTGGGCCACAGTTGGGCCATTCTTGTCAGGTGTTTGATGTTGATTGACATGAATCTGGGAGTCCTGATTCCATGAAATGATCTAGAAGAGTGAAGGTACCTAGTACCTTTTCCATGGTGGGAAGGCTGGAGATGTGGCTGTGAACAGGTAGCTTGTGCTATCCACAAATTGTGTGACCCTGACTCAGTGACTGTGTTTCCTGTCTCAGTTTCCCTATAATAGGACACATGGTAAATTATCATTGCCATGCCTGCAAGTTAACCTTAATTGTCAACAACAACCTTACCTTCCACCAAGCAGTGTCTATTACTATTTGCCTACAGGTAATAATCCTTTGGTGGGACCCCCAGAGGAAAGGAGCTGCCATTTGTACACATTTTCTTTCATCTCTTTAGGGTTCTTGATCTTCCTAGGACGTCTCAGAAGACCATCAGAAGAGCTGGCTGGTTGCCTTTCCTACCTTTCCACCTATGCTGAGCACACTGAGTCTCAGGAGGAGAGATGCCTAGGCGACCTACCTCAGACATGGCTCTAAGAGGCTGACTACCAGCAGGCTCCCAGTCTACAATCCATCATTGTCCCCTGTCAGTTCCAACAGGAGATCAAATTCCAATCCAGTCTACAAGCTTTTCAGGATTCCTGGTCCAGTCTGGAATGGAATTCTTGAGCAAAGCTATTGGGGGGTCATCTCTCTGTGAGACTCTCATGGTTTCCTCAGCCAGGCCCTGGCCTGAGTCCCAAAGGGTCTTTCTCAAGGCCATGTTCATGATGAGCATCTAAGACCCTGGGCAGAGTCTAGCATGCTTGAGCTCAGTTACCTCATCCCCTCTTCTCCGAGGGTGGATTCAAGTGAGGCATCCTGATTTATTTTGTTTTCTCCACTGTGTGTCCTTTACTAAATGTTTGTATCACAATGTGGGGACCACAACACAGAGTCATCCAGCCATGACAGTTCCTACAAGGTCAAGTAGGATTAGCTCCACCCAGGACCCGGAGGTTACAATGAATTACTTACATATACATCTAAACTTCACTGATGGACACTTTCCAGCTTGTCTTCAAATACAACCTGTGCTCTGTAGCTCCTTGTCATCCTTATTGACATTATTGAGCATCACGAAATCATCTCTTGTCATTCATTTATCTTGTACCATGTATCTAGGAATACGTAGGATTCTTAAAATATGAGGTATTATGTCTTCTTTAAATATTTGTCTTGTACCAGTTAAAGGATGATATTTCTGGCCATTGTGGCAATAGAAGAACACTGTTCCCCTACAGCAGCAATGGGTGGAACTGCTTCAAGAGTGAAGTCTTGGGCAGCGGTGGGAGAGTTCCAATGGGTTAAAAGAGAGACTAAGAAGGAAGAGAGAAAAAAAACTATCAATATTAGGAACTTTGCTTTTGGTAGAAATTTGAAATGTGAGTGTTTTTAACTCTCAGCTTTGGTGTGTGTCCTGTTGAGGGGAGGTCAGCAGCATCACCCCCATTAATCAAGACCCCTGAATTTTTTCACTTTGTGAAACTGGCTTCATAGTGTCTACACAGCTCACCCCACACTGCCCTCAGATCCCTACTCATACTCAGAATCTATGGTGAGTGTAGCATGTCTTGTCTGACCTCCTCCTCTAAAAGACTCTGCCTTCATTTTCTGACCTTTCCCTGCTCTGTTTCTTCTGAAGTGCTTGTCAATCCCTGGGCCCACCTTCTAGATGTCCTTGCTGCTCTGTCTTCCTGCCCAATAGTAGCAGGGCTTTGTGAGGAGGACTAGTTTGATTTTGGTTTAAACCTCTCTACCTCGAACAGGCTCAAATACCTGTGAGCAAATGAGTGTCCCAGAGCTTGGGGTTTATTTGCAGATTCCCCAGGGTCATTTATAATGATGTTGTTTACTCGCCTACTTTGAGTTTTCCTTGGAGAGTCACCCTGATGGAGATGTCAACTTGAGTCTTCAGGATACAGTGGCCAGTGCTGACAAATCTACAGTGGGGAGCAACTGAGTTTTTCTTCCCCACTTCCCAATTCCCACCCACTGTGAGCTTCAAGCAGAGCCAGATGCCATTTCTCAGGCTCTTTCCCTCTCCCAGAAGACCCCATCAAGTCTCTCAACTCCCAACTCTCTACTCCTGAGGAATGTCTCCTCACCTGTGAGCAGGAGTCCCCTCCAGGGGACCTGTCCTTTGTGGAGAGGGGCTGAGGTGAGCTCCATAGTCTCTGCTGTGGGCTAGGCTCTTCCTCTGGAGAGGAGCTTTGTCTCTAAGGCTGCTGCCAACCTGGGCTCCTCTGGTGTCTGCTCTGCTTTTATTCCCAGACCTCAGCCTCCTCCCAGAGGAGGGCATTTACTGGAGTCAGATGGTCTGGGGGTGGAGTCTGTGTGCGTACATTGCTCAGTTCTTCTGAGAGTGCTGCCTCCAATCCTTCTATTCCTTTGTTGTTCAGTGTTCTAGAACATACTTTGAGCCAAAAGGCTGAGAAGTGTCCTGTGCCCAAAAGAAGAACAGCTCACCCCAGGGCCTTGTCTCTGAACTTCCTATAGCCAAGAATGTATTTCCTTGAGACCCCCAAACCTAGCAGAGCCCAGTCTTCCCTGTGATCTCAATGCTCAGGGAAGGTGGGATTTATTCCCAGCAGAGAGAGGCCGTATACTCTAGGGGCAGGAAAAGGTCCAGCTGAGTGATGCCTGTGGAGGGCCCAGACCTGTCATCACTGGTGTCACCAGTCAGGTGTCTGATGAAGGAATACCTGTTATCTCAGGGGTTCAGATTCTGCTGTGCAGGAGGAGGTAACCTGTCTTTCCTAGGAAGAACATCCTGTGCTTCAGCTTCTTATGGAGGGCACCAGAGAGACTCCTCCACCCCTAGCTTCCTTTGCTGGCTGAATGTTATTCTGGTCTGCCCATGCCCTCCCTGACCTTCTGAGTTGTCTTTGCTCTCCTTGGTGGTTGCCCTGTGATCTTCCTGTCTTTCCTCATGGGTGATGAGAGGAGGGAGGGGACTACATAGTGTCTCCTGGCACAGTGGGGGCCTCAGTGAAATGATTATGTGAGGGAGCTCCAGGTCTGTTGGACCTCTGATTGAAACAAGGATGCAAGATAGGTTCACACCTCAAGGAGAGTTTTCCCTGTTGATTATGGGGTTAATTGTCATTCCCTGTTATTCATAAGGAGACATGCATCTCATGTTTGGGCTACTACAAGGATGGCAGCCAAGCTCCAAATGCTGGAATGAAGCTGAGCACCAAGTTTCCCAGGAAGGTCCCAGTGAGCAGCTTTGAGGATCTAGGTAGACTTTTTTTTTTGGCTGGAGACCATAATAGCTGAGGTGAGACTCACTGCCATTTTGATCTGCAGTTCCAAGAAGACTGATGATGTTGAGCCCCCTTTCCCATGTGTTTTTATTAGATTTTTTGTACATCTTGTTAGGGCAGGAATATCCAAGTCCTTTCATAATTCTAAAATAGTTTTATTATGACTTTAAATTTTAAATCAAAGCACATTCATTCACTGACAATAACACATTCTAGACTTACAACGTAAAATGTAAACCAAACCAAACGCTGCAAACTTTTCAGTGTTGGTAATTCCTGGTGTGCCAATCTTTGAGATTCAGGGGCAGTGAGTCAGCATTCCCTGGACTTTTCAAAAATCCCCCAATTATGATGATTTAAGCATCCTTTGGAAGCCTTCACTCACTGTGATTGTTACAGCTGGATTTATTGTTTAAAGAATGATGCACCCTATCTTGGTAGCACTTACTAGAACTGCATTGTCCAGGGACATTTAAAAGATGAAAAACTTCAAATTGGGCTCCCAGAAAGGTGGCAGCTCAGAGTTACATGTTATTGCTTGTTAAAAACATGTTTTACATCAAATCCATGTTCCATGGTGAGAGAGTGAGCATTCAGAGGACCCACACAAAGTACAGCATGTATATGAACTCACTAGGGAGTATTTTGTCTCTTTAAAATTACCCTTTCATGTTCCTCTTCCTATATGCTGTACCGTACCTCTGCATATTTAATTACATATACACATGTGTACAGTATATAGGCTAGGATCCACACACAAGACAGAACCTGTGGTTTTCCCTGAGATTGGATGATCTCATTTAACAGTATACATTCTAAGTCTATCCACTTCCCTGTAAATTTTGTGATTTCATTTTTCTCTAGAGATGAATAATATTTCATTTGGTACATGCACTAGACTTGCATTATGCACTCATCTGCTGATGGACATCTAGATTGGTTCCATCTCCTTGTTGTATTGAATAGAGCAGCAGCAATCATGGGGTGCCAATATCTCTATGGTAGGGTACAGAACCTCTTGGTATATTCCCAGTAAAATAGCTGAGTCGTGTGGTATTTCTAATGTCTTGAGGGACTTCCACATGCTCTATATAATGACTGTATTAATTTTCACACCCACCTGCAGTGAATTCTCTTCTCCACATCCTCTGCAACATTTGTTGTCAGATATTTTGATTAGAGCCAGTCTACCTGGGGTGAGCTGCTATCTCACAGTAGATTTAATTTCCATTTCCCTGATGACTAGGGATCACTTTTTTCCTGAGTTGTATCAGTTATTTATTGTGAACACAAAAGCTGTACTGTATAGATGACTACCAAATATGTTTTTCTGTTCTGTAGGTTGTCATTTCAGTTTGCAGTTTTAATTCATATACTTACTGTCTTAGGATTACTATTACTATGATGAAACACCATGATCTAAAGGAAATTGGGGGAAGAAAGGTTTTATTTACCTTACTCTTCCATATCACTGTTCATCATTGAAGGAAGTCAGGACAGGAACTCAAACAGGGCAGGGACCTGGAGGCAGGAGCTGATGCAGAGGCCCTGGAGGAGTGCTGCTTAATGGATTGCTCCTCATGGCTTACTCAGGCTGCTTTCCTATAGAATCCAGGACCACTAGCCTAGGGATGGCTCCACCCACAATGGGCTGGGCCCTCCCCCATCAAGTACTAATTAAGAAAATGCTCTTCAGGCTTGCCTACAGACCAAACTCATTGTTGTTGTTGTTGTTTTTGTTTTCATTTATTTTACATACCAACCACAGTTTCCCTCCTTCCTCACTTCCCATTCCCTCCTCCCACCTCCTATACTCCCTCACATCCATCCCCTCCTCCTCCATTCAGAAATGGACAGGCCTCCCATGGGAGCCAATGAAGCATGACATATCAAGTTGAGGCAGGACTTAGTTCATCCCACTGCATCAAGGCTTCACAAGGAATCCTAGCATGGGGAATATGTTCCAAAATGCCAGCTGAAGAACCAGGAACACTTGATCCCACTGCTTGAGGCCCTACAAATAGACAGAGATACACAACTGTCACCCACATTTAGAGGGCCTAGGTTGGTCCCATGAAGCCCCCCTAGCTGTTGGTCCAGAGTCTGTGAGCTCTCACTAGCTTGTTTCAGTTGTCTCTGTGGGTTTCCACATCCTGATCTTGACCTCCCCTGCTCATACAATCCCCCCTCCCTCTCTTCAACTGGACTCCTGGAGCTTGGCCAGCTGTTGACTGTGGATCTCTGTGTCTCCTTCCATCATTTACTAGATGCAGGCTCTCTGATGACAATTAGGGTAGTCACCAGTTCAGACCCCCTCTCCACTATTGCCAGTGTCTTAGCTGGGGTCATCCTTGTGGATTCCTGGGAGTTTCCCTTGCACCAGGTTTCTCTATAACCCCCATATGGCCCCTTTATCAAGATATTTCTTTCTTTACCGTCCTCCTCCAACCCACCCCAGCTCAACCAGTATGTTCTTTCATGCTCCCATCCCTGCATCCCTTTCCTTCTTTCCCACGACCCTCACTCCCAGTTTACCCAGATGATCTCATGTATTACCCCTTCCCAGGGAAATCCATGTGTCCTTCTTATGGTTCTTTTTGTAACCTAGCTTCTCTGTGGATTGTAGCCTGGTTATTCTGTGCTTTACATCTAATATCTACTTATGAGTGAGTACATACCATGTTTCTCTTTCAGGGTCTGGGTTATTTCACTCAGGATGATTCTTTTTTTCTAGTTCCATCCATTTGCCTGCAAGTTTCCTGATGTCATTCGTTATTACTGTTGAGTACTTTGTTGTGTAAATGTACCACATTTTCTTTGTGCATTCTTTAGTTGAGGGGCATCAAGGTTGTTTCCAGGTTATGGCTATCACCAAAAGCCACTTCTGTTGAGCAAGTATGGTGCGATGATTGAGCTTCCTTTGAGTATATGTCCAAAATTGGTGTATCTGGGTCTTGAGGTAGATCGATTCCCATGTTTCTGAGAAACCCTCACATGGATTCCCAAAGTGGTTGTACAACTTTGCACTTTTACCAGCAGTGGAGGAGTGTTTCCATTACTCCACATCCTCTCCCATATGGGCTGTCATCAGTGTTTTTGATTTTAGCCATTCTCAGAGTTGTTTTAATTTGCATTTCCCTGATGCCTGAGGATGTTGAACATTTCCTTAAGTGTTTCTCAACCATTTGAGATTCCTTTGTTGAGAATTCTCTGTTTAGATCTGTACCCCATTTTTATATTGTATTATTTGGTATTTTGATATCTAGCTTTTTGAGTTCTTTATAAATTTTGGAGATCTGCCCTCTGTCAGATGTGGGGTTGGTGAAGATCCTTTCCCATTCTGTAGGCTGTTGTTTTGTCTTATTGACCGTGTCCTTTGCCTTCCAGAAGCTTTTCAGTCCAGGATGTCCCATTTATTAATTGTCTATCTCAGTATCTGTGCTACCTGTGTTATATTCAGGGTGTTGTCTCCTGTGCCAATGCATACAAGGCTACTTCCCACTTACACTTCTATTAATTTCAGTGTCACTGGATTTATGTTGAGGTCTTTGATCTACTTTGACTTGAGTTTTGTGCTGGGAGATAGATATAGATCTATTTCCATTAGTCTACATGTGACCAATCAGTTATGCCAGCATCATTTGTTGAAGATGTATATCCGTATCTCATGGAGGCATTTTCTCTTGGTGTTCCCTCTTCTCACATGACTCTAGCCTGTGTCAAGTTGACATAGAATTATCCAGTATACATACTAAATCTGACTAAACCAAGGTCAATACTCATCACAAAATCAATGTTAGCACTTTATGTGAAATTCTTTGAGAATTTAAAAGCAATTTAAATTTTCCACATTTGAAAATCCTAAAAAATATTCTTGTGTCCTTTAAAATATTAAAAAAAATTTTGAGTCCTTTTGCTTCACAGAAAGCCTAAGGAGGTAAACCAGAAATCTTGAAAAAGAAAAAAAGAATAGAGAACGGACATTGATTAGTAAGGAGCAAGGCAGCAGAGGGAGAGGTCTGTTAAAAGTGAAACTAACCAACTCTTTGTTTCACTGATTCTTTGTATTGTTCTCTTTGTTTCTATTTTATTGATTTCAGCCCTCAGTTTCATTATTTCCTGGCATCTGTTTCTCCTGGGTGAGTTTGCTTCTTCTTGTTCTAGAGCTTTCAGGTGTGCTGTTAAGTCACTAGTGTGAGATTTCTCCAACTTCTTTATGTGGGCATTTAGAGCTATGAATTTTCCTCTTAGCACTGCTTTCATAGTGTCCTATAAGTTTGGGTATGTTGTACTTTCATTTTTATTGATCTCTGGGAAGTCTTTAATTTCTTTATTTCTTCCTTGACCCATTGGTGATTCAATTGGGCATTATTCAGTTTCCATGAGATTGTAGAGTTTCTGTAATTTTTGTTGTTGTTGAAGTCTAACTTTAAGACATGGTGGTCTGATAAGACACAAGAGGTTATTTCTTTTTTTTTTTTTTATCTGCTGAGATTTGCTTTGTGACCAAGCATGAGGTTGATTTTGGAGAAGGTTCAATGGGGTGCTGGAAAGAAGATATATTCCTTTGTGTTAGGGTGGAATATTCTGTAGATATTAAGTCTATTTGAGTGATGTCTGTTAGTTCCCTTATTTGTCTGTTAAGTTTCTGTCTGGCAGACCTGTCCATTGGTAAGATTGGGGTGTTGAAGTCTCCCACTATTAGTGTATGGGGTTTGAGGTGTGATTTAAGCTTTAGTGATGTTTCTTTTATAAATGTTCGTGCCCTTGTATTTGGGGCATAGATATTCAGAATTGAGACTTCATCTTGTCAGATTTTCCCTATGATAAATATGTAGTGTCCTTCCCAATCTCTTTCAATTAATTTTAGTTTGAAGTCTATTTTATTAGATATTAGGATAGCTATACCACCAGCTTGCTTCTTAAATCCATTTGATTGGAAAGTCTTTTCCCAGCCTTTTATTCTGAGGTGGTGTCTGTCTACCAAACGACAGCCTACAGAATGGGAAAAGATCTTCACCAACCCCACATCTGACAGAGGGCTGATCTCCAAAATATATAAAGAACTCAAAAAGCTATACATCAAAATGCTGAACAATCCAATTAAAAATGGACTACAGAACTTAACAGAGAATTCTCAACATAGGAACCTCAAATGGTTGAAAGGCATTTAAGGAATTTGTCATCAGGGAAATGCAAATCAAAACAACTCTAAGATACCATCTTACACCTGTCAGAATGGCTAAGATCAAAAACACTAAAGACAGCTTATGTTGGAGCAAGGGGAACACTTCTCCACTGTTGGTGGAAATGCAAACTTGTACAGCCACTCTGGAAATCAGTATGGTGCTCTCTCAGAAAATTGGGAAATGATCTCCCTTAAGACCTAGCTATACCACTCTTGAGCATATACCTAAGGAATGCTCAATCATACCACAAATACACATGCTCAACTATGTTCATGTCAGCATTATTTGTAATAGCAAGAACCTGGAAACAACCTAGATGCCCCTCAACTGAAGAATGGATAAAGAAAATATGGCACATATACACAATGGAGTACTTTTTCAGCAGTAAAAAAACAATGATATTATGAAATTTGCAAGCAAATGGATGGAACTAGAAAATATCATCTTGAGTGAGGTAACCCAGACAGAAAGACAAACCTAGTATGTACTCACTCATAAGCGGACACTAAATGTGAGGGAAGGGATGGCCTGTAGTTAAGAGTTTTTTTGCCTGGCCCAGTCAGGACAAATCTCTTACCTGCCAGTCTCACAGTCGCTCAGACCCAACCAAGTAAATACACAGAGTTATATTGCTTACAAACAGTATGGCTGTGGCAGGCTTCTTATTATCTACTTTTTCTATCTTAAATTAACCCATTTCTGCTTATCTATACTTTGCCACATGGCTTGTGGCTTACCAGTGTCTTTACATGTTGCTTCTCATGGCGGCTGGCAGTGTCTCTCTCCAGCCTTTCACCTCCCAGCATTCTCTTCTCTCTTGTCCCGCCTATACTTCCTGCCTGGCCACTGGCCAATCAGAACTTTATTTACACAGAGCGATATCCACAGCAATGGCCAGACTGCAACCCACAACTCCAGAGAGGCTAGCTAACAGGGAAAATCCCTAGGAGGTAGACATGGATGACCCTGGGAAGGAGAAGTAGATGAGATCTACATGAGTGGACTTGGGGGTGGTGGCAGAGGGCGAGGAGTGGGGGATGAGAACATAGGGAAATGGGAGGGTCAAGCTTCAACAGGGACAGAGTGGGAGTGCAGGGAGGGAGATACCATGATAGATGAGGACATCATGGGAATAGGAAGAGGCAGGGTTCTGGGAGGCTCTCAGGAATCCACAAGGTTGACCCCACCTTTGTCTGCTGGCAATGGTCCAGAGGGTGCCTGGACCGGTCTACTCTGGTGACCAGCCTAGCAATTAACCTAGCTGTCATCATAGAACCTTTGTCCAGTGATAGATGGAGGTAGATACGGAGATCCATGGCCATGCACCAGGCTGAGCTCTGGGAATCCAATTTATGAGAGAGAGGAGAGATACTGCAGGCAAGGGATATCAAGATCATGATGGAAGGATGTGCAGAGATGACCGGACACACTAGTAGAAGCCCATGAACTATGGACTGGTGGATGTGGAGCCCCCATGGGACTGAACTAGGCCCTCTATATATGGAAGATGGTTGTTTGGCTCCAAATGTTTGGGGAGCACCCAGGCAAGGGGATCAGGATCTGTCCCTGGTCTATGGGCAGGGTGTCTGTGATATGATAGCTATTACAGCCTTGGTGCAGTGGGAAGGGGCTCAGAACTTCCTAGGCTCAGTGTTCTGGGCTCTGCTGATTCCCCATGGGAGACCTTCATTTGGGGGATGTGGGAATGCGGTGTTGTTTGGGAAAAGAGGGCTGAGGGTAGGAGTAGGGAGGAGGGGGGACCTGTATATAGTATGTGGAGTGAGTAGAAAATTTCTTAATAAAGAAAAATGAAAAAAAAAGTGAAACTAATAGTGAAAAAACAGAAATCCACTGTGGCAGTTTGAGTGTAGTTGGTCCCTATAAGCTCATAGGGAATGGCACTATTAGGAGGTGTGGCTTTGTTGGAGTAGGTGTGGCATTGTTGGAGGAAGTGTCACTGTAGAGGTAGGCTTTTGCAGAGTCTCATATATACTCAAGCCATGCCCAGTATCTCAGACCACATCCTGGTGCCTGCAAGTCATGATGTAGGACACTCTACTTCTCCGGCACCATGTCTGCTTGCATTCCCTGTGTCTGACCATGATGATAATGGACTATATGTAAATCCACCTAATAAAGTGCTTTACCTTGATAAGAATTGCCGATGTCACAGTGTCTCTTCACAGCAATAGAAACCCTAACTAAGACAGCAATCAACATCAGGGCCTTTATATTTGTTAGAAAGATGGGCTGCAGGTTCTAAGCAGGTATGTTCATCACTCTGCTTGTGTGTGTGTGTGTGTGTGTGTGTGTGTGTGTGTGTGTGTGTGTGTGTGCAGTTGCATGCTACTGGGTTGAAGTATGTGGCATGGCCTCTATCCCCTCAGTGCCTTTGGTCCTGTAATTTGTTCTGAATGGAACGCTCTCCTTAAATGTCTATGTAGCTCACTCCTCATTATCTTTGGATCCCTGCTCACAATCAGAAGTTTTGGGGTATATGTAAGTTGGGGGATACCTTCCCTGACCTTCTCATCTAGATCCTGGGTCTACATGTTTGACCTTTCCCTGCTCTTCCCACCATGGCATTTCTTAACCTCTGACCTCCCCCTCTAGATATCCTTCTTGTCCTGTCTTCCTGTCTCCTGGAACTCTGGCTTTGTGAGGAGAGGACTAGTCTGATCTTCACTGTGGGAGAATGAATGAGTGTTCCAGAGCATTGCTAGTAGCCAAGGACAATGTTTAATGCCTGGGTTGTTTTTATGTGGAGAGTTGCCCAGACCCAGCTGTGCATTGTGTCTTCAGACTGCAGAGGCCAATGGGGATCAACTTAGAATGGGATCACTTATGCTTCTCCTCCTTGTACTGGTCACTTCTTTGTTGTTGTTTGTTTGTTTTGTTTTTGTCAACCTGACACAAACTAGGTTCATCTGGGAAGAGGAAATGTCAACTGAGAAAATGCCTCCATAAGATTGTTCTGTAGGGCAGTCTGTGGGGGCATCTTCTTGACTTACAGTTGATGTAGAAGGAAGGACCCAGATCACTGTGGGTGGTGCCACCCCAGGGCACATGGTCCCGGATTGTATAAGTAGGCTGAGTAAGGCATGAGGAGCAAGCAAGCCAGTAAGCAGCACTCCCCTGTGGTCTCTGCTTAAGCTCCTGCCTCAGCATCCCCCAATAGACTGTGATTGAGATATATGAGCCAAACAAACCCTTTGCTCCCCAAGTTGCTTTTGGTTATGGTCTTTATCAGAGCAAAATAGAGTAAATGAAGACACTCCATGCCCACACCAATTCCTGTTCAGGGAGAGCTTGTTGCTGAGCCTCTGTCCCTCTGTGTCATCTCCTTTGATGCTGCAACGAGAAACCCTGTGTCCCCTCTCAGGCTCTTGTCCTGCCCAGGAGACCCAACCAGTCCCTGTGCTTCCTTCTTCCCATCACTCCCAGGAAATGGTCCCCTCTCCTGTGAGTAGGAGCCCCTGCCAAGGGACCACCAAGGGACACACCTGTGTATGATGGGTTTGAAAGGAGCTGCAATTCTGTCTCTCTATTGTTGGGTCCTACAAGGCCCAGGCATGAGGTCCAGTGTAACTTCCCAAGCCTAACTCCAGTTTGGTGACCTGTCCTGTTACATGACTTCCAAATATGAGTGACTCAGCACTACCTGACCTAGAATAAGTCTAGTAACTGCTGAGATGGCATCATCTCATTGACCCGCTATCCTCACCCCATTCCCCCCCATCACCCCAACCTATATAAGTTCACTCCTGATGCAATAAAGCAAGTTCCTGCTTTTACAAGACTCCCAGCTCAGTGTGTTTCTCTCCAGTCAGGATCAGACACTTATTATCCAGGTCAGCTCCAGGGAGAGACCAGCTGGACCATCCTGCCTCCATCCTACCTGACCACTCCCAGGAAATGGTCCCCTCTCCTGTGAGTAGGAGCCCCTGCCAAAGGACCACCAAGGGACACACCTGTGCATGATGGGGTTGAAAAGAACTTCAATTCTCCCTGACTATGGAGAAGAGCTTCAACTCCAGCATGGCTCCCATGGCCTGCTGCTCTTGTGTCAGCTTTGTTGTCCTTCTTTGAAGCTGAGCTTCCTGGCAGGAAGCAGCACCTCCCAGGATCACTTCAGCTGAGGACGAGGTCTGTGTCCCTGACTCTGCCACACCTCTTCCCTCTTATGTGGGCCTTCCATTCCACTCCCCTTTTCATTCTTTATGGTCCAGTCCTCTAGAACTGTCTTTGAGTAGAAAGGCTAATCAGGAACACTTGGCCTGAGAGAACAAAGGTCACCACAGGACTGACCTCTGCCATGTCCTGTCCCTGTCCCTGTCAGAACCAGAGGGAGACTCTGTGCTTCCTAAACCCAATGGTGTATTTCTTCTTGTGACACAGAAACACACTGAGCCCATCTGCCCTTTGTTCTCCCTGCTCTGGGAAGGTGGGATTTACTCCCAGCAGGAAGGTGACAGAGATGTCTGAGAGGACTGGAAAGGAACCAACTGAATGATGTCTGGGAAGGGGATGGAGCCACTGTCACTGGTGTCTCCAATCAAGTGTCTGATCCAGGAATTAGAAGTTTCATGTGTTGGGTGTGCAGGAAGGGCTGATCTGTGTGTCCTAAAGAGAGGATATGGGTTTCATCATTCTATGAATAGTCTCAGGGAGACTCACTAACTTCCTGTGTGGGCTGAGCTATGACTGTGGTCTGCCCATGTCCTCTTGACCTTTCTAGGATGTCATCTGTCTATGTTCCTCCTCTGTGTCCACGCTGTCTTTCTCTCTGAGTGACATGAGGATGGAAGGGACTGTCAGGAGGTAAAGCAGCATCCTCAGAGACATGGGAAGAAGATGGAATGTTGGAGTAGGCCTATGGGAGGAACCTCTAGGTGTTGGGACTGGTTGGAATCAGGTGTCTCAGTTAGCTTTCTATTGCTGTGAGAAACACCATGACCAAAGTAATGTTGGGAGGAGTTTCTTTTGTCTTACAGTATAGAGTCCTAGGTTGGGAAGTCATATCAGGAAGTGAAACAGAGGCTATAGAAGACCACTACTTACTGGCTTCTTCCAAAGGATGTTCAACTTTATGTTTTTTTATCCAATTCAAGACCTCCTGCTTGGGGGTGGCATTCTTCACAGTGGGCTTAGCCCTTCCACATCAATTTTAAATCAAGAAAATGTTACTACATGTAGTGGATATCTTTGCAAATGCCATGGCCCATAGAAGCAAGTAGAAAATCCTGTTCCATAGGACTCAGGAGCCTGTAATGTTTCAGACTTCAAGAGTCTGACTCCAGATTATTTGAGACTATAAATACAGTACTATTTGGATAAAATATGTTTCTGTGTGCACACGGAGGCATGATTACATCGAAACTTTTCTCAAAGCTCATGTCAGTTCTTCTGTGGAACTGGGCTCTATAGATAAGCCACATGTGTTATCTTAAGGACCTAAGAGGGTATCTGGTGTGGTCTCTGTTGTACAGAGAGCACAGAGGTCATCACCTAGTCTATTAACCATCTCCTGTTCTATTCGTGAGTAAGTTGGGGAGCCTCTGGCCATATAGAGAGTACAGAGGAAATCTAGACTGTTAACCACTTCTGGTCCTGCTTGTTGGATCTTGTGGGAGCCAGATATGACCTGGCCCTACAGATCGTGCAGAAATCACCTGGGCTATGGGACACCTCCGTTCCCAGCCTTCTGGGCAGAAAGCAGGTTACAACTACCCAGCATGATTAACTTTCCTGGTTTTCCTGTGCTTCTCTGTAATTGCAAGGACCTTTGTGCTCCCTACAACAGGCTAATCTGATGGAAGCATTTTCTCAATTGACGTCCCCTTTTCCAAAAATACCCTGGCTTTTGTCAAGTTGACAAGAACATAACAAGCACACCAGGCTTTGAGATTGTGTGTCTGAGGGAAATATTCTTCTGTGTGTCCCAATGTCTCCATCTGCCTTCACTATGAGATCTCAGCTCATCTGTGAGGTGTCAAGGAGGCTCCAGATGCTGTGTGGGCCTTTATAGCTGACTGTAAGGTGCCCAGGGAATCCTTGAATATCTATCTAGCTTTCTTTAGAAATGGCCATGGCAGTGGAGATGTCACTGTGATTTTGATATGTATTTTCACAATGGTTAATGATACTGAACTTTTTATTTATGTGTTTTCATCCTCTATTTGTTTATCTCCTTTGGAGGTATGTCTGTTTGAAACCTTTGCCCACATTATTTAATTCTTCGTGTCTTCTTTGCAAACTTTTATTCTTTTCTTATACATTACCCTGCAAACTCAGTTTCTCCTCCCTACATGCTTCCCCATCCTTCCCCATATCTCCCTTCTCCCTCAGATCAACTCCACCTTTGTTTCCCTTTTTAAAAAGAAAGGAGGGAGCTGGAGAGATGGCTCAGCAGTTAAGAGCACTGGCTATTCTTACAGAAGATCTGAGTTCAATTCCCAGGAACCACTGTGGTTCACAACATTCTGTAATGAGATCTGGCGCCCTCTTCTGGCCTGTGTATGTAATAAATAAAATAAATCATAAAAAAATAGAAGGACGAAGGGGGAATCCCAGGGATATCCAGCGAACATGACCTAACAAGATACAACAGACTGGGCACGAACTCTCATATCATGGCTGGATGTGGCAGCCCACTAGGAGAAAAATGCCCCAACCACAAGCAACAGAGTCAGACACCTCCCATGCCCACTGTTGGGAGTCCCACTAGAACACCAAGCTACACAACACTAACATATGCAGAGAACCCAGCTCAGTCCCACACAGGGTCCATGATTTTCACTTCAGTCTCTGGAGCCCCTATGAGCCCTGCTTCGTTGATTCTGTAGCCTGTGTTCTCATGGTGTCCTGGACCCCTCTGGTTCCTACATCCTTCCTTCTCCTCTGGCTCTGCTTAGTGTTTGGCTGTGTATAGAATTATCAGTCTTATTAAATAAGAAACACAGAGCCAAATGTAGAGTTAGAAGCCCAAGAGGTCAAAGCAGTAGCTAAGACTTAAAACCATCTTCTTACTCTTCACTGCCGTCCTTCCCCTCAGAAAGGGACTTATCCTGTGTATCTTTTTATCGACTTTCTGTTCTGCCTTTTTATTGGTTGTAAACCCAACCACATGACCTCCACATCACTGCCTGTCTATACAGACCTCTTGGTATCTATGGTTGGTATTGAGATCAAAGGTGTGTGTCTCCATGCTGGCTGTATCCTTGAACACACAGAGATCTGCCTGTCATGCCATTGGGATTAAAGGTGTGCAACACCAGGGCCTGGCTTCAGCTATAGCTTGCTATTAGTTCTGACCCCCAGGCGACTTTATTTATTAACATACAAATAAAATCACATTTCTGTACAAATAAAATATCACCATATTTCCCCTTTTATATTTTAATAAAAAGAAAAAAGTTATAACTAATATAAGAAAGACTATATACAAAGGTACAATAACTATATACCATATATACAAGCAATAAATACCTAAGCAATGTCCAGCCATTTTCAATTGACAAATTCAGAGAAAATAATTACATTATTTATCCTATTTTGGTAAGTCCAAAATGTACCTGATTCACTTTATATCCTAAATTAAATTACTAACAAGACTGTCTTATAACATCTTTCAAATTTATACACTTACACCTCTTAGTGAGTTTCTTTTCTGAAATTCTCAACAAAGAAAACTATAAATACCTAAACTTTAACTAAAACTAACTAATCTTTAACTCCCTCAGAGACCCAGGAAGGAAATAATATTACCTAATAAAAAATAAAACAGGAAGTGCATGCAAGCAGCTTCCAAAAAAAGAAAAAAGAAAAAGTGACTTGACAGAAACAGCCAGCTGCCTGGACAGTCACCCGAGGTTTCTCCACAGTGTTGGGGCATCATCTTCAGCTATAGGCTTAGCATATCTGACAGACTCATTTAGGAAGTAGGATGTACACAAGGTTAACAGTTTGACCTCACATTTGGTGAGAGCAGTCCGTGTACCAGAAACACCTGAATTCCACTAGTGTCATGTCATGATTCAGGATTTTAAATTCTGGAAATTGTTGATGTTTTTTAATTCAGCTGTCCATTCTTCTTGGCTTCATCTTGGCATCCCATTATTCTCTATATCACTCTATTAAATGCAAGTCTACTATTCAGAGGATAGACTCTGTCAGCTTAGTTACTCTTCAAGAATAACAGTTTCAGCTGCTATGTCAGAAGCCATTGGCCCACTTGCTGTTCAGCTGCCTTAGAAGAAAAAGGCACTGAACCTTTTCCAGATTTCAAAGGCCACTTCAGTGATGGTGCCATTTTATCCTGGCCTCAGAAGATGCCTTTTGTTAAAGCCACAACCATACTTGTTTTGGCAAGAATCTGTAGTCCTTTGTTTCATGTCCTGTCTGTCCTGTTTGTCAGCAGTTGATTCGAGGATACTTTGTTGTTCAGTGACTAACTTTTGCCACAATGAAAGTTAACTCCATATGTAGTTTCTTCAATGCCCATATTTTCTCTGAAGTAGATTGTTACTGCCAGGAGCCGACATGTCTCATAGTCATAACAAAAAAGAAAGATTTTCTAAGTAATTAAAATATTTTAAATGCTATATTCTGTTGACCTCTGAAGGGTTTGAAAATGACCTGTTTATCTAAAATATATCTGTTCAATCTTGAAAACACACCTACAAGTTCTATTATAATATCTAACAACTAACTTACATTTCTTTTTACATTTTATATGTAATAGTTGGTAATAATAACATTCAAGGATCAGCAAATTGCATTACTTTGTTCAATGAACGGTATAAGCACAATATCTTGAACAAGATTAGAAATATATCTATAGCATTTTGTAACAATATCAATCTCAATATATATAATTTGTATGCAATATACAATAATCCAATCCAATGTAAAGTATTTAAAACTAGTAATTGTCTTTTAAAAGTAGATTCAATAATCTATCTTTTTATCTATATCATATCTATATCTTCTCTTTATTTTTCCAAGTAGATTCAATAATCTATCCTCTATTCTACCATTTCTATGTATCTTTTTTTTTTAAAAAATGAACCTTAAATCTAATCTCTTTGCTTAGCCCTTTTCCTAACCCTTAACAACAACTTGTAACCAACTCTCCTAAACAATAAAAATTATCCCAGACCCAAAACCCATTAAAAGACCAAAAAAAAAAAAACCCACCCACCCAACATGCACATCTTTGGGAATGTGGGCATTGTATTCTTAAAATTGCTTCTTGCTGGATATGGGCGAAGGTATCTTTATTCTGAAAAGAAAAATATTGGGTTAATTGTCAAATTCTTGGAAAGGTAGCTATATCCTTTGTTGTCCAGTCTGTGTATAATGCCAAAGTTCAGTGTTTATCTCAAATCCTTGTTCAAGAAGTCTTTGAAACTGGATCATCTCAGCTAGCCCTCTCAAAATTGCTCTGAGCACTTTGTAGTCCAAAGCTGATCTATAGATGATGTTTGTCAGCGTGGTGGTATTATTATTGTCCACACGGAATTATTCTGGTTGTGGTGCCCCATCTTCTTCCTGGAGACTTCAGTTGATGTTAAGCCTGGCCATGATTTCCTGCAGAAAACTGATAAGAGACTTGAACACAAAGACACTTATAGGCAGCTAATTGAAGCCTTTTTTCTAGAATTAGTTAGTACTCTATATGACCATTTATATACATATATATATATATAAATCTTATAAATTTTAATATAAAATTTATACTTTAAGAAAAGTTTAAATAATCAGAATAGAATCAAAGAATTGAGATGGTACCTACAGCTTATCTTCTTCTGCAGAAATAAAAGCAAAACCTTGTCCCCAACTTAACACATATCCTGGTTTCCATTCTGAGGTCAGCACATCCTTGAAGTATATAGGCTGATTTAATTCTGTAGTTTTTTCTATTATCCAATGTCTCTCTGCAGCTGTTGTTCCTTTCTCATTAGCACTGAGAAAATTCAAAGTTAATAGAGCATTGTGCAGTCTATTTATGGGGGTTTTTGTTACCCCTTTCTGTTTATTTATCTGGTTCCTTTAGAGTTCTGTTGGATCTTTCTATAACTGCTTGGCCTGTAGGTTTATGCGGTATACCTGTAATATGCTTTATATTATAATAAGCAAAAAACTGTTTCATTTTAATAGAGACATATGCTGAGCATTGTCAGTTTTAATTTGTGCAGGTATACCCATGATGGCCATAACTTCTAGCAAATGAGTGATTACAGAATCAGCTTTTTCAGAACTCAAAGCAGTCTCCCATTGAAATCCTGAATAAATATTAATATTTCAATGTACATATTTCAATTTTCCAAATTCCACAAAGTGAAACACATCCATCTGCCAGATTTCATTCCTCTGAGTACCCTTTGGGTTACATCCTGCTAGTAATGGCGTCTGATTGTAGAAGGAACAAGTAGGACATTTCTTTACAATTTCCTTGGCTTGTTGCTAGGTTATGGAAAAGTCCTTTTTAAACCTTTACTATTGGCATGGTGTTTTTTATGAAATTCTGAGGCCTCCAGCAATTTCCTATCAATAATTTATCAATCTCATCATTACCTTGTGCTAGAGGGCCTGGCAGACCAGTATGGGATCAGATGTGAGTTATATATAAAGGATGACTCCTTTCCCTGATTGTATCTTGTAATTGAATAAATAGTGAATGTAATTCTGAAGCATCAGAGATAAATTCTGCAGTCTCAATATGTAATACCACTCTGTCAGCATACTGAGAGTCAGTAACTATGTTGACAGGTTCTGAAAAATCCATTAATACCAATAGAATAGCATACAATTCCAATTTTTGAATTGAAGTATAAGGACTTTGAACCACTTTACTTAAATTTTCTGATTTGTAATCTGCCTTTCCTTGTTTGTTTGCATTTGTATAAATTGTATGAACAATAGATATGGATTTTTCTCATATAATTCAAGGCAAAATCCAATCAGCTCTCCTTATAATATCAATTCTAGCGCTTTTGGGATATTTGCTGTTAATTTTTCCCCAAAAATTACTACAACCTCTTTACCAAGATTCACTTTCTATCCATAATTTTTCAATGTCCTCCTTTGTTAAAGGTATGACAATTTCTGCTGGGTCTATTTCTGTATGAGAAAGTCTTAATAATCCTTTTAAAATCAAGTCAGAGATTTTTTTACACATAAGTTTTTAATTTTCATTCAGTCTATAAAAATATCCATTCCAATATAAAATCTTCCCTCTGCATTAATATTCCTGTAGGAGAATGCCTAGAGGGTAAAATAACCAAAATTCAATCCAGCTTTGGATCGACATGATACACATGTTCTTCATGTACTTTCTTTTCTACCAAGGCCAATTCATTCTCAGCTTCAGGTGATAATTCTATTGGACTAGTTAAGCCCTCGTCACCTTCTAAGGTTTTGAACAAATTATTCAGTTCATCATTTTTTACCCCAACAATAGTTCATAGGTGAGAAATGTCTCCAAATAATCTTTGAAAGTCATTAAGAGTCTGTAGTCAATCTCTCCTAATTTGCACCTTTTAAGGTCTAATTTTTTGTAGCCCTATTTTATATCCTAAATAATTAATAGAATCTCCTCTTTGTATCTTTTCAGGAACAATTTGCAATCCCCAGCAAGGCAAATTTTTCTTTACTTCTTCAAACATTCTTTCTAAAGTATCTGCATTTGAGTCAGCTAGTAAAATATCATCCATATAATGATAAATTATAGATTTAGGAAATTATTTACATATCACTTCCAATGGCTGTTGTACAAAATATTGCCATAGGGTTGGACTATTCAACATTACCTATGGGAGGACCTTCCTTTGATATCTCTTAACCGGTTGAGAATTATTGTAAGTAAGCACCATGAAGGCAAACCTTTCTCTGTCTTTTACTTGTAAGAGTATTGAAAAGAAGCAGTCTTTTAAATCAATAACTATGAGAGGTCACACTTTAGGTAACAGAGTAGGCAAAGGAATTCCAGACTGTAGAAAGCTCATTGGCTGAATTACTTTGTTAATTGCTCTAAGGTCTGTTACCATTCTCCATTTACCCGATTTCTTTTTAGTAACAAATACAGGAGAATTCCAAGGGCTGGTTGATTCTTCAATATGCTGAGCATATAAATACTCTTCTACCAGCTCTTCTGAAGCTTAGAGTTTCTCTCTTGTTAAGGGCCATTGATGAACCCATACAGGCTTGTCTGTTAACCATTTTAAAGGTAGAGCTGTTGGTGTCTTTGGAAGATCATAAGTTGTACCCTGTTCTTGTACAATCTGGATAACTGGTGACCACTCATTAGAATAATACCTTCTAATGTTTCTCTCAGAAACATGTGCTAGTTTATGATTTGTTTCTGAGGTTGGAGGGATGTTAATCCGAGTATTCCATTGTTGTAACAAGTCTCGACCTCCACAGGTTCATAGCTATGCTAGCCACATATGGTTCTAATTTTCCCGTCTGTCCTTCTGGACCTATACATTTGAGCGATCTTGCACTCTGTTTCACTTGAGATAATGTTCCAGTTTCTAACAGCTGAACATTTACCTCTTGAAGAGCCCAAGTCAGATGCCAAAATTCTAGTGCAATTATGATCACATTCACACCTATGTCTACCAGAGCAGACAACAAAACACCATTTATTCTTTTTTTTAAAAGTTATACACAAGTCGAGTGTTTATTTCAACAATTTAAAATTCTGCTTTTAAGTTAATTTTGTGAAATAATTTTAAAGGCAGAAATTTAACTGTTTTTTTTTTAAATATCAGTTCCTGAATATGAGAATAAACTATAGAACTTAGGCTCATAATTTATTTTATGGTGATATTTAAGCACCTCATCCCAAAATAGCCTTAAGGTTTCTCTGTCTATGCTATAGCTTCCTTTTCTAGATTGATAAAAATATATGCTTTCTCCTGAAAGACCCATTTTCTTTGCTAGCTCATGGTCCTCAGGGCTGTAGGGCATAGGGCCTCTGCTAGGCGGCGGGTGACCCTGCAGGAGCATCAGCTGCCCTTCCTTGGGTGGTTGGGAGGCTGCGGCTCGGGCGGTTAGGTCAGCCAGCCTGTTTCCCCGAGCCATTGCTGTGTTCCCCTTTTGATGCCCTGGACAGTGCATTATACTGAGCTGCCGTGGGAGGAATAGTGCTTGTAGGAGATCCAGAATCTCCTTTTTATTTTTGATTTCTTTACCTTCTGAAGTCAGGAGGCCTCTCCGTCTGTAGATTTCTCCATGCACATGAGCAGTGGCGAAGGCATATCTGCTGTCAGTATAGACTGTGAGTCTCTTACCTTCTGCCATCCGGAGGGCCTGGGCGAGTGCGATCAGCTCCGCTCTCTGGGCCGATGTTCCAGCCGGCAACGGCGAGGCCCAGACCACCTCTGACTCAGTGGTGACAGCTGCTCCTGCTCTTCTCGTCCCTTCCTCGAGGAAGCTGCTCCCGTCCGTGAACCAGACATAGTCTGAGTCCTTTAATGGTTGATCGGTCAGGTCTGGACGGGTGCCGTGCGCTTCCGCCAGGATCTGGAGGCAATCATGCTCCCCCGAGGAGGCAGGCAGGGGTAGTAGGGTGGCCGGATTGAGGGAGACTGTGGGGCCGAAGGTCACTCGGTCGGTATCTAGCAGCAAGGCCTGATAATGAGTCATTCTGGAGTTGGAGAGCCATCTGTCTGGGGGCTGCCGGACTAAGGCTTCCACCGCATGGGAGGATAGCACAGTCATTGGCTGGCCCAGAGTCAGTTTACCCGCATCCTTGAGCAGGACTGCAATAGCGGCCACCATGCGTAAGAAAGGGGGCCATCCAGTGGCTACCGGGTCCAATTTCTTGGATAGATAGGCCACCGGCCTCCTCCAGGGCCCCAGTTTTTGCACTAATACCCCTTTAGCAAAACCTGAGTTCTCATCCACGAATAGTTCGAAGGGCTTAGTTAGATCTGGTAGGCTCAGGGCTGGTGACTCGAGCAATGCTCTCTTAATTTGTTGGAAGGCCTGTTGATGTTTTTCCTCCCATCGGAACATAATTCCCGGCTTAGTGAGAGGATACAGGGGGGCAGCCAGTTCAGCAAACCCAGGAATCCAGAGGCGGCAGTAGCCGGCCGTGCCCAAAAATTCTTGGACTTGCTGAGGGCCCTTGGGAGGGGGGATTGAGACAATTGCCTCTTTTCTGGCCTCAGTCAGCCATCTTTGCCCTCCCTCCAGGGTGTAGCCCAAATAGATAACTTTGTTTTGGCATATCTGGGCCTTTTTGGCCGAGGCCCTGTAGCCCTTCTCCCCAAGCCTGGTCAGCAGAACCTGAGTTCCTTCCAAGCATTCGGTCCGGCTCCTGGCGGCCAAGAGGAGGTCATCTATGTACTGAAGCAGAGTCAAGGTTGGGTGCTCTACCCGGAATCCGGCTAGATCTGCATGGAGGGCCTCATCAAAGAGTGTTGGGCTATTCTTGAACCCTTGAGGGAGCCGGGTCCAGGTCAGCTGTCCTGAAAGCCCGATTTCTGGGTCCCTCCATTCAAAAGGAAACAGTAGCTGGCTCTGAGGATGCAGTCTCAAGCAAAAGAAAGCATCTTTTAGATCCAGCACCGTATACCACGTATGGGTCGGTGGGAGGGTGCTGAGGAGGTTGTAAGGGTTAGGTACTGTGGGGTGTATGTCTTCTACCCGCTTATTGACCTCCCTTAAGTCCTGGACCGGTCTGAATTCCCCCGTGCCTGGTTTCTTGACGGGTAAGAGGGGAGTATTCCAGGGAGATTGGCAGGGTTTGAGCACTCCCTGGTCTATTAGCCGCCGGATGTGGGGTTTAATCCCCTCCTGCGCTTCCCAAGACATGGGGTACTGTCTGATTAAGATTGGGGCTGCGGAGGCCTTCAATGAAATGACGAGGGGCGGCTGGTCGTGCGTGAGCCCCAAGCCTCCTGTTTCTGCCCATGCCTGTGGAAACCTGTCTAGCCAGTCCTGCATCTCACCCGGTGGTTCTTCAGGGGGCTCAGGCTCGAAAAGGCGGTATTCTTCTTCCAGATTTAGGGTGAGGACTTGTAAAGGGGTTCCCCCAGGCCCCGTGACCGTGGGTCCTCTTTCATCAAAGTAAATCTGTGCTTTTAATTTGGTCAGTAGGTCCCGGCCCAGCAACGGGTGAGGGCAGTCGGGTATATGTAGGAAGGAATGGGTTACTTGCCCCGACGCCAACTGGACTTTTCTTTCAGTCGTCCACCCGTATCTCCTACTACCGGTGGCCCCCTGGACCAAAGCGGAACGGTCACTGAGGGGGCCTCCAGTATGGGTCAGGACCGAATGTTGGGCCCCCATATCAACTAGGAAGGTTATGGGTTGCCCCCCGATCTTGAGGGTTATCCGAGGCTCAGGGGGGGTGCTCCTGGCCTGGACCCCCCTAGTCTTCCAGATTAAGGAGGTCCACAGCCTTGGGTCTGGGTCGTCGGGGTCCCTGTGGTCTCTGTGGGCATTCCCGAGCCCAATGTCCTTTTCCCTTGCAGTATGCACACTGGTCCTTCTCCAAGGGGGGTCGCCTTCGTTCTCCCATCCTAACTCCCTCTCTGTCCTGGCCCTGCAACACTACGGCGGCCAGTGTCTTGATCTCCTTGTGTCGTCTCTTTTCCCTCTCATCCTGCTTCTGCCACATCCTCTCCTCCCTTTCCTCCGGGGTTTCCCTCTTGTTAAATACTTTCTCTGCCTCCTTCAGCAGATCCGAAAGATTCAGTGTTGACAGTCCTTCTAACCTCTGTACCTTAGTCCTGATATCTGGGCTCGACTGGTAGATAAATGACAGGATAACTCCTGGCGCCTGCCCTGGGTCCTCTGGATCATAGGGGGTGTACATTCTATAAGCCTCTTTTAGCCTTTCTAAAAATGCGGCCGGCGTCTCCTCCTTTCCCTGGATGGTGCTTCTTACCTGGGCCAAATTAGTGGGCCGCCTAGCAGCGGCACGGAGACCCGCTAAGAGCAACTGGCGATAGAGACGTAGGTGTCCCCTACCTTCATCGGTGGTATAATCCCAATTCGGGCGCGCGAGGGGGAAGGCTATGTCAATGAGATTGGGGAGCTGGGTAGGTCTCCCATCTTCGCCGGGGACCTGCTTCTGTGCTTCCAGGAACACCCGCTGCTTCTCCTCCACAGTCAGGAGGGTCTGCAAAAGCTGTTGGCAGTCATCCCAGGTTGGCCGATGGGTCACTAGAATAGACTCAATCAAGTTGGTTAACGCCACGGGATCTTTGGAAAACGGGGGGTTAAATTGTTTCCAGTTATAGAGATCAGAGGCCGAGAATGGCCAGTACTGGAGATGGTGGCCGGGCCCTTCTCTGAGGGGAAAGGCCTTGGATCCCAGGGGGGTGTCATCCCGGCGGGCCCGAAGGCGACCGGTGATGGGTGAGGGAACCGGGGTCCCCCCTGTGTCCCCGCCAGTTGCCATCTTCTCAGGGGCTGCTGCCCCTCCGATGGCCAGCGCCCCTGTTTCCGGTCCCGTGGCTGGCGCGGCCGGTGCAGCGCGATAAGGCGGCGGCTCAGCTGTTAGGAGGTCAATGAGGGGAGAGTCTAGGTTGTGGGGGAGGACGGAAGGCTTGAGAGCCTCTTTGCGGGGAAGTATAGGGTATAAAGAGGAGGAAGAAATCGCAGGAGGTGCGGAGGGCGGGGGAGAAGCCAAAGGGGTTGTAGAGGGACCTAGGAGGAGGGCTTGACCCATGGAAATGGGTTTTCTACCAGGGATCTCCAGATGGCTATGTAGGGGACCTGGTCCGGATGCCCATGGGGTTTGGGGGCAAAAATCTTCCCTTCAACCTGTGAAATCAAAGAGAGGTTAAAGGAGCCCTCTCGGGGCCAGCCGACACCCATCATAACCCATTCGGCCTCGCAGAGAGTGGTCCATTTATTCTTTTTGATGATGACTCCTTCATTGTTGCCACGGCCTTTTACGTCCGACCAGCGGTCGAGAGTGAGGCTCAGGGGCGTAGCGACGGTTTGTCCCATTCTGGTGTCTAGATAAAGAAGAATTAGGCAGCAAACAAGAAACAGACAAACAACAGATGTTACAACAAATCGCCTGCGCGGCTTTGGCGCAAAACCGAAAGCAAAAACTCGGTCGGGGATTGGGAGGGTTTGCGCCCTCCGTCCCCTGCCAACACCACGTATCCCTCGGATACCTGGGAGGCCCCGAAAAACCGTGCCCCAAAGGGGACTTCAGACTCCCATGGAACGTCTTCCAGGGTTGGTGAGCGAAGTCCGGGCTCATCAGCCCCTTCAGCCTCACCCCAATACAGAACACTAGGGGAGATACCCTAGTGCGGGACTCAGGCGGCCCGGCCTCACGACAAGTCTGCCTGCCTCCTCTCCCGGCACTACAATCAGGCGGCCCGGCCTCATGGCAGACCTTGCCCGCCTCCTTTCCTGGTCCCTCCGGATGCTGCGCAGGAACAGAGCTCAAACATAGAAACAGGCAGCACAGAGACAAAACGGACACAGGACGGCTCGAGCTTAAACATAAATACCGAGGCCGGCCGGCTTACCTCCTGATAGTGGGTTGGTGGTCCGTGAGTAGAGGGTCTCTGCCTCCTGGCTGGCTCGCCAAATGAAAGACCCCCGGAGAGGTCTCCCTTCAGGAGAGACCCCCGGCTCAATGAGCACGCAGCGACCACCGATCAGATGCAACAGCACGAGGTTTATTCAAACACAGGTACCTGGGGCAACAAAGCCTCTCGGAAGACCAGCGCACCTCTGGGTTGGTGGGATGGGTTTTTATAGCAAGAAGCGCGGGGAAAGCATTAGTCAAAGGGTTCTGATTGGATAGTTTAAACAAGGCGCGAATGGTTCTGATTGGACAATTCAAGTGAGGCGCGAATATATAAGCATAAATCAAATGGGGCGTGGATTCAGGCTCAGGGCGGTTTGTGGGTTTCCTTGGTAACCAGATATGTGTGTCGACTCAACCCCTATCTAGAATTCCAGCTGCTCTGGTTGCCTTCTAGCTGAATTCCTTTGTTCCCCTACGTGCCTCACAAGCTAGGGGGTTTGCACAACAGGGCAATGCTTATCGGCTATCTGGGCTGCGGTGGGGCCATTCTATTTCCTGGAACTGTCTTTTGTTCCCTTATAAGCCTTGCAAACATAGCATTCCTATAGGGGTGCCGGGGGGTCTTTCACTCCTTCTGCCATCCATCCTCCTTCCATACAACTTAACCAATACAGAGATTGTGATTACCTTAGAAATACCCTTAAACATTTCTTGCTCAGTAAGAGTTAATAATATCAGCATGTACTCCATTATAACAATGAAACTATATTAATAACTCTAATAGTGAATGGATGTTAAACACTGGACATTGTGTGACCTGATGCATATTTGTGATTTATTCTTACTGCAGACCACAGTGCTAAATCACATTATCCAGATAAGAGGTAAGTGCTGTGGATATTGCTCTGTGTAAATAAAGTTCTGATTGGTCAGTGGCCAGGCAGGAAGTATAGGCAGGACAAGAGAGAAGAGAATTCTGGGAAGTAGAAGGCTGGGGAGAGACACCGCCAGCCGCCGCCATGAAAAGCAACATGTAAAGACATTGGTAAGCCACAAGCTATGTGGCAAAGTATAGACTAACAGGAATGGGTTAATTTAAGATAGAAGAAGTAAATAACAAGAAGCCTGCCAAGGCCATACAGTTTCTAAACAATGTGAGTTTCTGTGTGCTTTCTTGGTTGGGTCTGAGCGACTGTGGGACTGGCGGGTAACAGAGATTTATCCTGACTGTGGGCCAGGCAGGAAAACTCTAACAACAGGTAAGGCAGTCAGCTAAGTTCTTCCAAGTCATTATTAGGTTAATAAAGAACAAGCTTAATATCCAATTAAGAGATCATGTACAATGGCAGGAAGCACCACCTCCTTCGGGCCCTACAGCCCAAGGTCATGGGCAGAGCAAATACCACTACATTTTCTTTTTTTAAAAATCTAAATAAAAAGGTTCTAAACTTAATACAAACTATATACAATAAGAACAATTATCAAATATTGTCCAGGAAAAACAAAGTGTAATAACATTAAAAAAGTGGAACTACAGCTGGGCGTTGGTGGCACACGCCTTTAATCCCAGCACCAGGAAGGCAGAAGCAGGCAGATCTCTGTGAGTTCCAGGCCAGCCTGATCTACAGAGTGAGTTCCAGGAAAGGCACAAAGCTACACAGAGAAACCCTGTCTCACAAAACAAAACATAACAAACAAACAAACAAACAAAAAACCAACAAGAAAAAAAGTGGAACTACAACCAAAAAGAATAACATCAAAGAAGAAAGGCATGTTAAATGTCCAGAAATGTCCAGAATATAGGTAAATGGCAAATTACTGAGATTACTCTAGTAGCTGTCCTATCTTGAAGATTCTAACTCTAGTACTAATGTGTTCTAGATAAAATACGAAAAGATTGTAACTGTAACTATCTGGTGTTCAACTCTATCAAAGACTTGAGAAGAAAAACAATAATACCTAAGAAAATGGAAAATGCAAGCAAGCAATTTCTGAAATTCTTGTGAGAATAGACAGAGACAGCTGGCAGCTTGGACACTCACCTAAAGTTTATCAGCAGCATCAGGGCATCCAATTTTGCTACCAGCCTAGAATATCTGACAGATCATTTTCAGAAGCAAGAATTTTGTAATGCAATCTTACCCTGTCTTGGGAGAGTTTAGTAGTCTCTTTTCCTTGTGTCCCACTTGTCAGGAAAGGACTCATGGGCGGAGCAAATACCACTACATTCCAAAACTATTTTCTGATTACTGTTTAATTGATACTACCTCAATGTGTTATTTAAGAATAAAATGTTGCAAAGTTGAAGCCTGTGAGGACTTGGGAATTGTGTGTCTAATGCATCACTTAAGGCTTCATAGGGGAAACAGTATGTGGTCCATAACAGGGGTTTATAGAACAAAAGAATATCCAGTAAGATTCTAAAACTTCCTGTCATATGAAAAGCCAGAGTACTTGTGACCTATGGATACCATACCAAGCTATATATTTCTGGAATCAATCTTTGCATTTTTCTCTTTTTTTATAGGAAATTTTTTCTTTATTATTATGTGTTTTAAATTTTATACATCAGCCATGGTTTCCCCTGTCCTCCCCCATCTCGTCCCCACCTACCCCAACCCCTCCCCTCCATTCCCATGTCCTCCAGGATCATGGCACCCCTGGGGATTCATTTAAACCTGGTGGATTCAGTACAGGTAGGTCCTGTCACCTCCTTCCAGACTGAGCAAAGTGTCCCTGTGAAAGCCCAAGGTTTCAAATGGCCAGCTCATCACTAAGGACAGGTCCCGGTCCCACAGCCTGGGTGCCTCCCAAACAGTTCAAGCTATTCAGTTGTCTCACTTATCCAGAAGGCCTGATCCAGCTGGGGGATCCACAGCCTTTGGTTCATAATTCATGTGCTTCCATTCGTTTGGCTATTTGTCCCTGTGCTTTTTGCAACCTTGGATTCAACAATTCACGCTCTTGCAGACCCTCCTCTTTCTCGACAGTTGGATATGTGGAGCTCCACCTGGGGCCTGGCTGAGGATCTCTGCATCCACTTCTATCAGTTATTGGATGAGAGTTCCAAGACGACTGTTAGGGTGTTTAGTCATCTGATCATCAGACTAGGTCAGACCAGGCTTTCTCTCGACCATTGCCAGCAGACTACAGAGGATATATCATTGTGGATTTCTGAGGACCTCTCGAGCACTCTGCCTATTCCTGTTCTCATGTGGTCTTCATTTATCATAGTTTGTTATTCCTCATTCTCCCTTTCTGTTCTTGATCCAGCTGGGATCTCCTGCTCCCCTAAGCTTTCTTTCCCTCACATCTTGCCCTTCATTACTCCCACTGTTGTCCAGATTGTTCATGTAGACAAACAGGCTGAGAAGGAAATCAGAGATACATCACCCTTTACAATAGCCACAAATGGTATAAAATACCTTGGGGTTACACTAACTAAGCATGTGAAGGACCTATAGGACAAGAACTTTAAGTCCCTGAAAAAAGAAATTGAAGAACATGTCAGAAAATGGAAAGATCTCCCATGCTCATGGATGGGCAGGATTAACATAGCAAAAATGGCAATCTTTCCAAAAGCAATCTACAGATTCAACGCAATTTCCATCAAATTGCCAACACAGTTCTTCACAGATCTGGAAAGAATAATGCTCAACTTCATATGGAAAAACAAAAAACCCAGGATAGCCAAAAGAATCCTGTACAATAAAACGACCTCTGGAGGCATCACAATCCCTGACCTCAAGCTCTATTATAGAGCCACAGTAATTCAAACAGCTTGGTACTGGCATAAAAACTGGCATGTGGACCAATGGAATCAAACTGACATTAACCCACACACCTATGAACATATAATTTTTGACAAAGAAGCCAAAAAATGTACAATGGAAAAAAGAAAGCATCTTCAATAAATGGTGCTGACATAACTGGATGTCAATGTGTAGAAGGCTGCAAATAGATCCATATCTGTCACTGTGCACAAAACTTAAATCCAAGTGGATTAAAGACTTCAACATAAACACCATTTATTCTTATTGTTAATTTTGGTCTGTGTTCATTTATAGAAGTTTACCAAAAAAATTTCTTTATGTTTTCTCCTGAATTTTCTGTTCTTTCTGTTTCATCATCCTGAGCAGCCTGGTTTATTCCAATAGGCATTTGGTTATTTAATTGCTCTGAGTAGGGGTTTTCTCTATGACTGCAGGAAAGGTCTGAACTGGATTCACTGTGGGGGCTTTCGAGTTTCCCAAAGACTGAGGCAAAATATTACCTTGTTTGTCCCTTGTTGATCTATGTTCCTTGGCCCAGTGTTTTCCCTTACCACACCTTCTGCATACTCCAAGAAGGAAGGGGCATTCTGTTACCATTGTTCCTTGAAGAAACATTGTTTCTAGGAATTCCCTGTGAACAGTCCCTTTTCAAATGTCCTTGCTTTCCACATCCAAAACATTTGACATTCCTCAAACCTCTTGAAATTGCTTCTCCTATCCACATATCATCATGGTCACAAGCCTCAACATTAAACAAATCTCTAATCCAATCTTCCAATGTATAGATCTTGCCTTTAATGGCCTGATTATTCTCTTGCATGCTGCATTTGCATTCTCAAAAGCCAAAGATTTGATTATGATCTTGCCATCTTCTAAATTCAGCACCATTCTCTTTGTAAGAAATCTGTGAATTATTCTTTTGAGCCCTGTATAACCTTTGTAAATGACTCAGTTTTCTTTCCTGGTTCCTCAACTCTGTCCCATGCATTCAAGGCTGCCACTCAACATAGACTTAGGGTTTGGATATCATATAAACATTGTGTTTGTATTGCAGTATATTGGCCTTCTCCAACAAGCTGATCCTGGGATAGTTGTAAACCCTTAGCCCTCCATTGATTTTCTATGTTTCTAGCTTCCTCTTTGAACCACATTTGCCACTGCAGCTGTGCCCTGTGTTCCAGAACAGCATTTATCAGCTCTCACCAACCCTGTGGTATAATCTTATTGTAAGTTGACCAGGAGTTTAACATTTGCTTTGCAAATGGGGAATGCATGCCATAAGATACTATTGTCTTCTTAAATCTTCATGAGTCTAACATTTAAATTGGAGTCCAAATATTTTGTACACTCACTTGACCAGGTAGCTGCTGTATGATTACTGGAAAAATTAAGTGTGATTGTATGAAAACAGGCTTTCTTTCTGTAACCTTATAATCCAATCCTGAAACAATTTCACTGTTAATTTCTTCTGTCTGAATCTGAATTTCTCTATAATTCATTTTAATAGGTTAACAGGTTTTTCTAAAACTTTTATCCTGGCACTTAAATTGACTATCTTTTTAAATAGTAAAATAAGGATAAAAAGTAATAATGTGCATAATCCCATAAACATTAATATTCTCATATAGTTGTTCCATTTTCAGACTGCATAAATTTTATCAAACAAAGACCAATTTTCTTCCAATGCACACATAAAACCCATTTTTTTAATGTGGAAAAAAATGTTCTCTTTTAAATAATTTTTCCCTTAAAATATCAGATATCTTAATTGACTAAGTCTGCATAGAACAGTAGAAATCTGAGGGAATTTCAAAACAGCTACCTAGCATCTGAGGTGTGAATGCAGAGAGAGAGAGAGAGAGAGAGAGAGAGAGAGAGAGAGAGAGAGAGAGAAAGAAAGAAAGAAAGAAAGAAAGCATAGCCACAAGTTGTGGCTAAAAGTTTAAATCTAGCCATATATTCCCACTTGAGCCAAGTTGAGCCTGGGCTCTGACTTCCTTAAGCTCTGACCAGGTGTGTTGAAATTTTGGCCAAAAGCAGTTCTATCTGCAGTTGCAGTTGAGTGCAGCTGACCAGTAGCTCCAGAAGGCCTTACTTGTTCATAGCACCAGATTCAGGCTACTGTTGGTTGGGGCTGGGGCCTAGGCCAAGGTAGGCCTGAGCTAGGGAGCTAGGCCTGCCCAGATGGGAAAACAGACCCACCGCCAAGTCAAGCCAAGTGGTTTTTAATGAATTCATGAGATGTTGGGTGCCAAATGTAGATGAACTGTCTTACTAAATAATAAACATGGAGACAAATGCCTAGTTAAAAGTCCAAGAGGTCAGAGCAAGAGCTAAAAACTCTTTCTTACCCTTCACTGCTCCTGCTGTCCTTCCCCTCAGCAAGAGGCCTCCTTCCTGTGTGTCTGTCCTTTTATTGACTTTCTGTTCTGCCTTCTTATTGGTTGTAAACCCAACCACATGACCTCCTTGTCACTGCCTGTCTGTACAGACCTCCAGGTCTTCTATGGTTGGTATTGAGATTAAAAGCGTGTGTATCCATGCTGGCTGTATCCTTGAACACACAGATATCCTGCTTAGCTCTGTCTCCCAAGTGCTGGGATTAAAGGCATGTGTCACCACCGCCCAGCTTCTGCTATAGTTTGCTATTAGCTCTGACCCACAGGAAACTTTATTTATTAACATACAAAAATATTATTTTATAATTAATTTAATTTTACATATCAGCCATGGATTCACCTGTCCTCCCTCCTCCCACCCCCCAGGCTTCCCATCAATCCACCATCCATTGCTACCTCCTCCAAGGCAAGTCTCCCCTGGGGATTCAGCTCAGCCTGGTAGATTCAGTTGGGGCAGGTCCAGTTCTCTTCTGCCTACACCAAGGCTGAGCAAAATGTCTCAGCATAGGCCCTAGGTTCCAAAAAGCCAGCTCATGCACTAAGGATAGGTCCCAATCCAACTGCCTAGGGGCCTCCTAAATAGTTTAAGCTAATCAACTGTCTTACTTATCCAGAGGGCCTGATCCAGTTCCATGGGGGCACCTCAGATATTGGTTCACAGTTCATTTGTTTCCACTAGTTTGGCTATTGGTCCCAGTGCTTTTTCTAATCACGGTCTCAATATCTCTTGCTCATATAATCCCTCCTCTCTCACAACAATTGGATTCCTGGAGCTTCACCTGGGGCTTGGCTGTGGAACTATGCATCTGCTTCCATCAGTCACAGATGAGAGTTTTATTATGACAGTTAGGGTGTTCAGCCATCCGATCACCAGACTGGTCAGCTTGGGCTTTCTCTTGACCATTGCGAGTAGTCTATTGTGGAGGTATCTTTGTGGATTTCTGGGGACCTCTCTAGCACTCTGCTTCTTCCTATTCCCATGGGGTCTTCATTTATCATGTTATCTCTTTCCCTGTTCTCTTACTCTGTTTCTGATCCAGCTGGGACCTCAGGCTCTCCTAAGCTCTCTTTCCCCTGACACTTGCCCTCCATTACCCCCTTAAACATCCAGTTTGCTCATGTAGATCTCATCCATTTCTCTGTCATTGGGCAATCCCTGTGTCTTAGTGTCCTCTTTACTAGGTCGCTTCCCTGGAGTTGTGAGTTGCAGTCTTGTTATCCTTGCTTTACATCTAGTATCCTACTATGAGTGAATACATACCATGTTTGTCTTTCTGAGTCTGGGTTACCTCACTCAGGATGATTTTTTTCTAGTTCCATCCATTTACCTGCAAACCTCATGATGTCATTGTTTTTCTCTGATGAGTAGTACTCCATTGTGTATATGTACCACATTTTATTTTTCCATTTTTCAGTTGAAGGGCATCTAGGTTTTTTCCAGTTACTGGCTATTGCAAATAATGAACATAGTTGAGCATGTGTCCTTGTGGTAAGATTGAACAGTCCTTGTGTATATGCCCAAGAGTGGCATGGCTGGGTTTTGAGGGAGATTGATTTCCAATTTTCTAAGAAATCACCATATTGGTTTCCAAAGTGGTTATACAAGTTTGCATCCCCACAAACAGTGTAGGAGTGTTTCCCTTCCTCTACATCCTCTCCAGCATAAGCTGTCTTTAGTGTTTTTGATCTTAGCCATTCTGACAGGTGTAAGATGGTATCTCAGAGTTGCTTTGATTTGCATTTCCCTGAAGATTAAGGATGTTGAGCAATTCCTTAAATGTCTTTCAGCCATTTGAGTTTCTTCTGTTGAGAATTCTCTGTTTAGCTCTATAGCCCATTTTTAATTGGACTGTTGGTTATTTTGATGTATAATTTCTTGAGTTCTTTATATATTCTGGATATCAGCCCTTTGTCAGAAGTGGGGTTGGTGAAGAACTTTTCCCATTCTGTAGGCTGTTGTTTTGTCTAATTGACCAAGTCCATTGCCCTACAAAATCTTCTCAGTTTCAAGAGGTCCCGTTGATTAATTGTTTCTCTCAGTGTCTGTGCTACTGAATTATTATATATATATATATCAATATATCAATAAATACTGATATATTTAGGAAGTGATCTCCAGTGCCAATGTGAACAAAACTACTTCCTACTTTCTCTTTTATCAGTTTCAGAGTAACTGGATTTATGTTGAGGTCTTTGATCTACTTGGACCTAAGCTTTGTGCATGGTGACAGACATGGATCTATTTGCAGTCTTCTACATGTTGACATCCAATTATGCCAGCACCATTTGTTGAAGATGTTTTCTTTTTGCCATGGTAGAGTTTTGGCTTTTTTGTGGAAAATCATATGTTCATAGGTGTGGGGATTAATGTCAGGGCCTTCAGTTCGGTTCCATTGGTCCACATGTCAGTTTTTATGCCAGTACCAAGCTGTTTTTATTACAGTAGCTCTATAGTAGAGCTTGAGGTCAGGGATTGTGATGCCTTCAGAGGTTGTTTTATTGTACAGGATTCTTCTGACTATCCTGGGTTTTTTTTTCATATAAGTTTAGTTTTGTTTTTTCCAGGTCTGTGCAGAATTGTGTTTGAAGTTTGATGAGGATTGCATTGAATCTGTAGATTGCTTTCGGCAAGATTGCCATTTTTACTATGTTAATCCTACCTATCCATGAACATGGGATATCTTTCCATTTTCTGAAACCTTCAATTTCTTATTTCAGGGACTTAAAGTTCTTGTCATATAGGTCCTTCACATGCTTAGTTAGAGTTAACCCATGGTATTTTATATCATTGGTGGCTATTGTAAAGGGTGATGTATCTCTGATTTCTTTCTCAGCCTGTTTGTCATTTGTTTATAAGAGGGCTACTGATTTTTGAGCTAATCTTGTATCCTGCTACATCGATGAAGGTGTTTATAAGCTGGATGAGTTCCTTGGTCAAATGGATTAAATCCATTTGAATCATAGCATCAGTTAAGTCCTTGATTTTTCTGTTGAATTTTGATTTGGCAGTTCTGCCAAGTGGTGAGAATGGGTGTTGTAGTCTCTCACTATTAATGTGTGGGGTTTTATATGTGATTTAAGCTGTAGTAATGTTTCTTTTACATATGTGTGTGCCCTTGTGTTTGGGGCATAAATGTTCAGAATTTAAACTTCATCTTGGTGATGAGTATGTAATGTCCTTCTTGATCTCTTTTGATTGATTTCAGTTTTAAATCTATTTTGCTGGATATTAGGATGTCTACACCAGCTTGTTTTTTAAACCATTTGATTGGAAAGACTTTCCCTGTGTTCTCTTGGGTGCATCTGACTTCCTTAGGTTGGAATTTTCCTTCTATTGCTATCTTTAAGCCTGAATTTGTGGATAGGTATTGTTTAAATCTGGTTTTGTCTTGGAATGTCTTGTTCACTTCGTCTATGATGATTGAATATTTTGCTGGGTATATTAGTCTAGGCTGGCTGGCATCCATGATCTCTTAGTGTCTGTATTACATCTATCCAGGACCTTCTTGCTTTCAAAGTCTCCATTGAGAAATTGGGTGTTATTCTCATGAGTTTTGCCTTCATAAGTCACTTGGCCCTTTTCCATTGCTGCTCTTAATAGTCTTTCTTTATTCTATAGGTTTATTTGTTTAATTGTTATATGGCCAGGGGACTTTTTGGGGGGTCTAGTCTGTATGATGTTCTATAGGCTTCTTGTATCTTCATAGTTATTTCATTCTTTAAGTTGGGAAAGTTTTCTTCCATGATCTTGCTTAATATATTTTCTGTGCCTTTGAGTTGGTATTCTTCTACATCTTCTGTCCCTATTATTCTTAGATTTGGCCTTTTCGTGGCATCCCAGATTTCTTGGACCTTTTGTGTTATGACATTTTGGCTTAGGTATTTTCTTTGACTGATGAATCCATTTCCTCTATTGTATCCTCTACACCAGAGATCTTCTCTTCCATCTCTTATATTCTGTTGGTTATGCTTGCATCTGTGTTTCCTGTTAGTTTGCTCAGATTTTCTATTTCCAGCATTCCCTCTGTTTGTGTCTTCTTCATTGTTTCTATTTCCCTTTTCAGGTCTTGAACTGTTTCCTTCACCTATTTCATTGCTTTTTTGTGGTTTTCTTTAAGGGATGTATTCTTTCTTCTAATTTTTATTTGTCTTTTCTTCTATTTCTTTATAGATTTCTTCTAATTTATTTTGTTTGACTTTTTCTCAATTTCTTTATTGATTTCCTCCACTTTTGTGTTCATCTTTTCCTCAATTTCATTTGTTTTGAAAGGCCTCTAGCATCTTCATGAGGCTATACTTAAGGTTGCTTTCTTTTACTTCTTTTACCTTGTAATGTTCAGGTCTTGCTGCTGGAGGAGGGCAAGGTTCTGGTGATGCTATATTGCTCTCTCTGTTGTTGTATGTACTTCTGCCTTGATGTATGCCCACTCATCATCTAATAGGTATAAGAGGTACCTGTGTCTGAGCGAGTTGCTGTTGGTCAACTCTGTGCTTGTTGTGTCTGTGGCTCAGGGGGCCCTTCTGGGTCTAATCTTAGCTCTTGGTCTAATTGGGCAGGCTGCTTCTGTGTCTCGGGGAGCTGCTCTGAGGTCCACCCAAGTTAGTTGATTCTGTGACTCACATTTCATTCTTGATCTTATCAGGGCTCTTGGTCCAGTCAGGGCTGACAGATTCTGTGTTTCACAAAGCCTCTCTTGGTCCAATGAGAGGTGGCAGATTCTACTTCTCAGAAAGCCACTCTTGGTCTAATGAGGGCTGGAAGATTCCCTGTCTCCTGTGGTTACTCTTGTTCCAATGACAGTTCTTTGTCCAATGAGAGCTCTCTCTAGGCCCAATGTGAGCTCTTGCTCTCTGAGCTGGATGAGAGCTCTGGTTGGTTTCCAATGCTCAGGAAGCAGCAGGGGTTTGGTCGGATGGGTGTGGGGGCAGGGTCTAATCTTAGCTCTTGTTCTAATTTGAGCAGGCTGCCTTTGTGTCTCAGGGAGCTGCTCTTGGGTCAATGCAAGCTTGTTGATTCTGTGACTCAGGGATTTGTTCTTGGTCTTATCAGGGCTCTTGATCAAGTCTGAGATGACAGATTCTGTGTTTCTCAAAGCCTCTCTTGGTCCAATGAGAGATGGCAGATTCTACTTCTCAGAAAGCCACTCTTGGTCTAATGAGGGCTGGAAGATTCCCTCCCTGTTTGTAAAGGTTACTCTTGGTCCAATGACAGCTCTTTGTCCAATGAGAACTCTCTCTCTCTAGATCCAATGAGAGCTCTCATTCTCTGGGATATATGAGAGCTGGCGGTTGCTTTCCAATGCTCAGGAAGTCTTGGTAGAATGGGTATGGGGGCAGGGATTATAGATTTCAGGGTCCACTGAGGGGTCAAGGAGAAGGGGAACCTTGCTGCAGGAGCCCTGACTGCTGGGTGGCAACTGGTGCCAAGTTGGGCAGGTTTTACAAAGGAACAGCTAGGGCCCAGGCATGGGTCCTAGGGGCAGCCTTCCTGGGTATTCCCTTCCATCTCGTGTATTCTGTTGGTTATGTTTATATCTATACTTCCTGTTCATTTACCCAGATTTTCCAACATTCCCTCAGTTTGTGTCTTCTTCACAGCTTCTATTTCAATTTTCAGGTTGTGAACTGTTTCTTTCACATGTTTGATTGCTTTTTCATAGTTTTCTTGTCTTTTATTAAGGGATTTATTGATTTCTTCCAAGTTTTTGTTTGTCTTTTCCTCAATTTCTTCAAGAGAATTTTTCATTTCCTATTTGAAGGCCTCTATCATCCTCAAAATTATTTCTAAGGCCTCTTTCTTCTGATTCTTCCATGTTGTGATATTCAATTCTTACTGTTGTAAAACTACTTGGTTCTGGTGATTCCATATTTCTCTTTATGTTGTTCTATCTAATGTTTTTGCATTGGCATCTTTCTATCTCTTCCTCCAATAGGTGTAAGAGGTGCCTGAGTCTGAGTGAGCTGCTCTTGGTCCATTACATATTCATCACAGTAAAGATGCACCATGATGAAATCTCAATTCTGATCATGTATGCCCCAAATACAAGGGAACCCACATCTGTAAAAGAAACATCACCAAAGCATAAGTCATACATCAAATTCCATTTCAACACCTGACTCTCACCAATGGACAGATCTTCCAGACTGAAACTTAACAGAGAAATAAGGGACCCAATAGATGTCGTGACTAAAAATGGACTTAATAGATATCTACAGAACATTCTACCCTAACTAAAAAGAATATACCTTCTTTTCAGAACCCCATGGAACTTCTCTAAAATTGACCATATACTCAGTCACAAAGCAACTCTCAACTGATTGAGAAAAATTGGGATAAACTCCTGTATTTTATTGGACAACATGAATTTAAATTAGATTCCTAAAACAACAACAAAAATTACTGAAAGCCTACAATCTCATGGAAACTGAATACTGCTCAACTGAATCATCAATGGATCAAAGAAGAAATAAAGAAAGAAATGAAAGACTTCCTAGAATTCAATGAAAATGAATGTACTCCATACCCACTCTTATGGGACATTATGAAAGCAGTGCTAAGAGGAAAATTCATAGCACTAAATGCCCACATAAAGAAGTTCGAGAAATCTCACACTAGCTTCTTAACAGTACACCTAAAAGCTCTAGAACAAAAAGAAACAAACTCACCCAGGAGGAATAGATGCCAGGAAATAATCAAATTGAGAGCTGAAATCAATAAAATAGAAACAAAGAGAACAATACAAAGAATCAATAAAACAAAGAGTTGGTTCTTTGAGAAAATCAAGAAGATAGGCAAGCTCTTATCCAGAATAGCCAAAAAGCAGAGAGAGAGAGAGAGAGAGAGAGAGAGAGAGAGAGAGAGTCCAAATTAACAAAATCAGAAACTAAAAGGGAGATATAAAAATAAACAATGAAGAAATCCAGAGATTCATATTTCAAAAACCTGTATTCCACAAAAGTGAAAAATCTAAAAAAATGGACAATTTTCTGGATAGGTAACACATAACAAAGTTAAACCAAGACCAGAAAAAAGAATTTAAATAGTCCCATAACCCCTAAGGAAATAGAAACAGTCATTAAAAGCATCCCACTGGAAAAAAAGAAGCCCAGAACCAGATGGTTTCAATGCAGAATTCTACCATATTTTCAAAGAACTAATAACAATACTCTTCAAATTGTTCCATACAATAGAAACAAAAGGAGAGTTAACAACTCCTTTCCTGAGGCTACAGTTACTCTGATTCTCAAACTACACAAAAATGCAACAAAGAAGGAGAATTACAGACCAATTTCCCTCATGAACATTGATGCAAAAATAATCAAAAAATATTGACAAACTGACTCCAAGAACACATCAAAATCTTTATCCATCATGACAAAGCAGGCTTCATCCCAGCGATGAAAGGATGGTTCAACATATGAAAGTCTGTCAATGTAATCCATCATATAAACAAACTTCCACTGCCTCCTCCCACCTGTGCTGGGGGCAGACCCTTGCCTTCTTGCATGTTTCTTTTTTATTTTTAGGGCAAACTCACATCATAGCTAAAGCTGAGAGAGACCACAGGACTGGCATAGATGAGTTCCCGCCTATGGACTCAGCTGCTCTGAACCAAGCTGTTGTTCTGACTCTCTGAAGGTCTGTCCTGATTGTATGCTTCTGCTGGTTTCTGCCACCCACCAGATTCTAGAGTCTGCCTCTTCCTCTAACCACTGCTCTCTCACTCCACTGTACAAGTGTCTCTCCTGCTCCTAGAGCCTTCTATGCCTTACACCTACCCGCCTGGACACTCACCTTACAATTCTCTACTCTGGCCTGCTCCACCCATCCAGGTTATGCCCACATGGGCACATATGTCTACTAAATACACCTAGCCTCTCCCTTTTCCCCAAAGCCTCAGCTGCTCTCTCCTGTCTGTCTCACTCTCTCCCCTCTCTAAGTCTGACTCTCTGTCTGTGCATGTCTGTCTGTCTCTCCTCTGTCCTCTGTCCTTTCTCTTTGTCTCTGTCTCTGTCTCTGTCTCTCTCTCTCTGTGCATGCATGTGTGTGTGTGTGTGTGTGTGTGTGTGTGTGTGTGTCTGTGTGTGTGTGTGTGTCTGTGCGTGTGTGTCTTTTGCTAGGTTAAATATCATCCCAAGTTGCCTACATTGTCTACTATCACTACAAATCCTTACCATTGTGCCAGGAATCTCCTCTCACCCCCACTGGGCCCCATCAAAAGGACAAAGGACTCCTCTCCTCTGTGACAAGTTTTCCATTCCACTTAAGGTTGCTCAGGTGGACATTCTTGTCACAAGGACACTTTACCCACCTCAGCTCTGCTTTTTCTCAACTCCTCAAGAACTGCAGTCCCACCTGAGACTTCCTAAGACCCTTTCCTCGTCTCCTCCCTTAGGAGCTGCCTGCAGTCCATACCCACTGTGCTTTCTATCTCACCTCCCTCTTGGAGCTTATAGAATTCCAGAATTGCCTTTTGTGACCATATCATCTCCTCTTTGGACAACAAAGAGCTTGGCCTCAATGTGGCTCAATTGATGGACAAAGATTGGAAAATTCTCAATGCCCAAGTTCTCTCCTATGGTAACAATTGCCACTCTACAAACAAATGATGCCAAATATCTTCTAACTGAACCTGCTCTGCCCTCCACTTCCAAATGTCTCTTCTCTTTAAGGCTTCTCTACTTCCCAGTCTGAAAAATCTTTCATCTCTATGATTTCTCTGTGCTCTACCCTCAAAATTCTCTTAACACTATGCTGTTAACTACACTATAAGATTTGTAAGTTCATTGGGTATGGTTAAAAAAAAATCTATAAAATCTGTAACAAAAAATGGCTTAAAATTGATAATAAAAGGATTATACTTAAAAACATCTATATACGGGTAATGTTAATTTACTACAACTTACTGTATATAGGATTCAAATCTTGTTTAGAATATACTGTATATAGAATTTGAATTTAATTGTTATTTAAAAAATAGATCTACTAAAAGATAGATAGTTTAAATAATAACTGCATAGTTAGCAGCCATCTAAACAAAGGTTATAAGGTTCACTATTAAAAAGTTAAGAAAGTCACCAGTCTCTCTGTGGATGGCATTTGCAGTTTAGAGTTCATTGCAGTGTGGGTTTAAAGTTGTACTGAGATGCTGAAGATCTTCAATTCAAATTTTGACCTTCAATTTTCAACTCAAATCTTTAAGGCTCAAATTTAACAGGCATAAAATTGTAAAATCCTAATCTTATAAAAGCTACTAACTTGTAAACTGTTATGTAATTCATTCCGTGACAAGCTTTATTGAGTCTCTTGTTTGTGTTTTCAAGATTAAGCTAAAGCAAGTAACTAAAAACCTCCCTCCCTGTCCTCTTACATCTCTGTCTTCCCTACAGAGGCCTCTAACCCCATTCCCAGGGCAGCCACTGCTATCTGTCTGTGTGCTAAATGAGGGTGATAAAAGTCTCTTGTCCCAGTGACCCAGAGCCTGTCCCACTCCACATCTGGCTGAACTTTTAGATTTGGGAAATGATAGTGAAGGGACACTACAGGTTCCTACCAGAGGAGGGAGGGGCTGGGGACAGAGCTTTCAGCATTGCAGGCCAGGGCAGAGCGGTTCTCTGGGTAAGTCAGAGCCTAGAGATGCTAGATACCATTCTCAGGAGGACACAGGCTCAGAAATTCTTTTGTCTTCAAGAAAATTAAACCCTGGCATGAACATTTGTGACCAGATCAACCACACAGAAGCTGAGGCACCTTAGAATCTTCCAGAAGCAGCTGTGTGGGGGACAAGTGTGGTTCTCCTGAGCACCCAGACAGCAGTAGGTAGGTCAGAGATAGAGACCGAGTCTGGGGGATGCTCTGGGACCTGGGAAGTTAGACCACCTGGGTTTCTTTTGACTTTGCCTGGCCACGTGGACTCTGGATGGGAAAAAATAGAGGTCCCTGTGTCCAAGAAAAATGGGGTGGGTGGGGTGGGTTTCATGGACATTGAAGGACCTAGTAGTCAATGTGGTGGTATTGTGTTCCCCAAACTATTGTGCAACCTAAAAAATTTACCTGGGGTCAGAGAGCAAACAGCCACTAGATACAGAGGCTAGAAAATGGTGGCGCTCACGCCTTTAATCTTAGCATTCCAGAGGCAGAAATTTGTCTGGATCCCTGTGAGTTCAAGGCCACAAGGATACAGCCAAGCATGGTAACTCACATCTTTAATCACAGAAAGTGAGCCTTTAATCCCAGGGAGTGACGGCAGAAAAAGAAAGGTATATAAGGTGTGAAGACCAGAAACTAGAAGCATTTGGCTCGTTAAGCATTCAGGCTTTCAAGCAGCAATTCAGGTGAGAGCCATTGGGATGAGGACACGGAAGCTTGATGTCTTATTAATAAAATCATACATGAGGCCACTTATTGGGGTGAATGCTAGATCAGAGAAGCAGAACAAGTCACAGTTTCCTCACCTTGCCATTTCCTCAGCTGGTTTTGTTTCTTCAGACATCAAGTTAACCCCCAAATAAAATTCTTTGATTATTAATAAGACCTGTTAAGATTCCTGCAACAGGTCACTGGAAAAAGAACCAAACAGAGACCCCTTCCCATCACTCTGCCTGTCTGTTCTCATAGAAGTTAGCCACATGGAATTGCATAGAGACTCTCCCCTGTCACATGGGGAAACATCACCTAACAGCTGCTCCAGATTAGTCCCTTCCTACCACTAGGCAAGAGCTGCAGCCAGGGTGGAAATCAGGGACTATGCACCAGGTGGAGTGCAAATCTCACAAGCCTTGCAGCCAGGACAGCACCCAGTGGTCCTCACTCTCTCACACTCCAGGGTGGCCTGCTCTGGACACCGAGTTTCTCCTCTACCCACAAGCCAGTGCTCAGAACATCTTCACTTATGTGAACACACCAAGCAGGCCCATCAGGGAAGGACTGACAGTGGTGGCCCTAGTGTGTGAGGAGGCTTCAGGTGGCCATCCTGTGGGTCATGTTGGGGAAGGGACAACTTGTCCTGCCTTCATGAAGCATAGAGAGGTTTGTGTTGAGAGCCAGGAGGCTCTGTGTGGACACTGGTGTGTGGAGAAATCCAGGTTTGAAAGTGAGATCCAGTCAGGGGTGATGTGGACAATGACAGGGTTGGTAGTGTTAAAAACTAAGGGCAGTACTTACAGGACATTTAAGGAGGCTTGAATATGTATATGCCCCACTCTGCTTGGTTTATCTGATGGGCCTGCTTGTGTGTGTGTGTGTGTGTGTGTGTGTGTGTGTGTGTGTGTGTGTGTACCAGTTCTGTTCCTTTAGAGAACCCTGATGAATACAGACTGGTACCAGGAGTGGGATCTTGTAACTGCACAATAAAGATATTTGGAAAGATGCTGCTGAGATGGAGGACTTTGAAACCTCAGACTCTCAAGGGTATATTTCATTTGAGGAAGCAGCCTCTCTCATCCTTTGAGACCATGCCTCCCCACACGCACTCGCTGCAATATTGCCTTTTCCACATTTGCTGAGGAAATTAACCCTTCCTTGTCTGTTATACCAGCAGTGACTTTCCCTGAAGGAAATGCCAGGCAAGACAATACTGCTGCCCCTCAGGGCCCACCTATAGTTGCCTCTATACCTGTAACCAGACTTAAGCAAAGCAGACTCCTAGAGGGGAAATAGAAAGTGTAGTCCATGAGGAGATGCACCACAACACTAATGAGCTTAATGAGTTTGCTACTTCATTCAAGGAAAAGTCTGGGGAATATGTATTTAGGAATGAATGGTAAGGGTAGGGGATGATTGTGGAAAGAATTCCATCAAGCTGAGTTTATCAATATGGGCCACGGCAATTCTATCTTTAATATGGCTGAAGTAAAAAAAAAAAAAAAAAAAAAAAAAAAGCAGTTCTTTGAAGGTGTCCAAAGTTTGACTGGTTGGCTGAAGTATTCGTCATAGGATGGTCTACTGAAAAGAGTTGGAGATACCTCTTATCTGTTGGCGTAGTGTTGAGGCTCAGGAAAACTGCAATGCTAAAGTGGGTATGCTGTGTAAACCTGATCCTTCACAACTGGAAGGCCCAGAAGCCATGCCCTTCACTAATTCTACAAATCCAAAATAGTGAGAAGGGCATGGACACATTTGAAGAGCTCTGTCATTCTTTTCCTTGTGCTGGACCTTCGGGTAGGATTTGCTGCTGCCCAGTTGAAAATTACACATGATGAGATTAATGGGGACATGATAGAGTAGGTGTTTTCTACTTCTGGTGTCTTTGTCCATTTCTCCCTTCAGTGTTCTGAAGTTATAGAGGTCTTTCACTTCTTTGGTTAGGTTCATCCCAAGATCTTTTTGAGGCTATTGTGAATGGTATTGTTTCCTTATTTCATTCTCTGTGTGTAAATTCTGGGTATACAGGAAGGCTACTGATTTTGGTATTAATTTTATAACCTACTATTGCTGAGCATGTTTGTAAGCTGTCAGAGTTTTCAAGGTACATAATATCTACAAATGAGGACACTTTGACCTCTTCCTTTCCTATTTATATTTCTTGTATCGTCATCTGCTGTCTTATTGCTCTGAGGCTGCAAGTATTACATTGAATGGGAGTGGAGAGAGTAATGAGATTAATCCACAGGGTCTATTTAATGATCAAAGAATTTTATTTGGGGGTTAACTCACAACCAGAATAAAGGTATTGGTCACAGAATCCTGAAGAGGTGAGCCATGTTCCAATGTAGTTCTCTGGTGAGTTCTGCCCTGGTCTGACCCAGCATCCAAATCCATGAGGTTACAAAGCCAAGAGACTGTGGGTACATGCATCCCAGGTCATAAGGATCCCCCAGTGGCATGTACCTCAAGGTCATAGGCAGGTGTAATAGCTACCTGCTACCTCACTAGGGGCAGTGCTCCAGGGCATGGCTCAAATGGCTTCCTACTACAAGAGAGTGGACATCCTTACCTTGCTTTGGTTTTAGTAGAAACGCTTCAGGTTTTTCCTCCACACACCATGATATTGGATGCTTGCCTGTTGTATAGGGTCTTTATTATATTGAGGTATGGTCTTGCCTCCATAGTCTCTCTAGGACTTTAATGCTTGTCTGCAGTTAATGGGATAAAGGTCTTGCAAAATAAAATGGATGAATCTTGCTGGGCTCAGTGGCACACCCCTGGGATCAAATGAGTCTGTTCTTTCCAGACCATCCTGAGCAACATCAGCAAAATTCTAGTCTTTCCTGAAAGTGATATTTCCAAAAGATCATGTTATGCAAAACAAGTCAAACATGAAGGAGCACTGTTTAAATGCCATTTCAATGCTGCCATGAATAGATAGGTGTAATTAATGTTGCTGAGAACTCAAACTCAGGGGCAGAATTAACTGAGAAGATATTCAGAGGAACTTGGTAGAGGAAGAAATATTTTACATCTTATTCATGGGGTTACTCCATTAATCCACACATTTACCCAAACCAACTTATGACCAGGTGTGGTGATGTGCTATCTGTAATTTCAACTACTCATAAGGCTGACTGGAGAGAGTTACTTGAGGCCAGTATTTTGAGACCATATTGAGCAACAAAGATAGACCCTGACCTCAATACAAAAATAATCAAATTATAAGGACTATAGATATAATTCAGTGATATAGTGTTCATCCAGCATTTGTAAGGCAAGGAGATCTAGACCAAGTATGCACACACAAGCACACACATGCACATACACACATACTTGCCCGTGCACATGTGCATATGCACACACACACAAAATTAGTAAGTATTTTTTATGAAAATGTAGAATACGTTTCATAATGTACTTCATAATGGGGTATTCTTCAGCCAAATGAAGGAAATTAAGACATTTGCAGAGACCTGGATGGAACTAGAGAACATCATGTTAAACAAAATAAGCCACACTTAGATGAGTCTCATGAGTTTTTTCTCCTATACAGAACTTAGGGCATGGGAAGGAAACAAGAGGGAAGGGGACTACCAGAGATATGGAGGGGTAAAGCGGGGAACAGGAAGGAGAGAGGGCAACAAGGGAAGGTGAGTTCATCAAAGCGTGTTCTCTGCATGTATGATTATAACCCACTACTTTATAGAACGCACAATGATCCTAGCATGGGGAAAGACTTAAGTAGATATGTCTCCAGAGACATGCAAATAGGTAGTTGGTACAGGAGAGGGCACTCAATATCATCAGTCGTTATGAAAATTTCAAGGGACCCTTCCTGAATAAGCACTAGGACACCAATGAGAATGGAAGAGAGGCGATGTCACCAGTGGACTGACCTCAGGACAGCTCCTGAAAGGTTTTGATGTCTGGTCTGATTTGTATTCTCATTTTACACTCTAAAACCACAAGGTGGGGTGGGAAGTAAGATTTTACACAATCGTGTGGCTGTCAGCAGATAGTTAAGGGGAGTGGCCATTGTTTTGGCTATTCCTCCAGGTCATTCCTTTTCAGGTAGCCAGTGAAGGAACACTTGCAAATAGGCAGTATAGGCAGTGCCTTAAGGAAATCAATAAATAGGGACCCAACAATTGGCTTTTTCTACCTTTTTCTACTTCAAATACACAAATCAGACTCAAATGAGACCCCACTCCACACCTAACAAGGTTTCTTTGATACCTCAAACAACTCAATGACAAACATTGGTGTGATGTGGAAAAAATGCACTCCTTGGCCATGACTTAAGAGAATCTGAAATGTGAGCCCCTGTAGGAAACACTACTGAGCTCCTAACAGCTGAACACAGACAGCCACCCAGCACTCCCACTGTGGAAAATATGCTCAAAATTGCACTAGAGCTTCATGTGCAAGCTGGATACTTACAGACTGCTGCTCACAGCAGTTTCCCCTACAATAAACCCAAGCTGGAAACAGCCCAAGAGTCCATCACCAGATGAACAGACAAGCTAACACACATTTCAAGATGAATCAGCCATACAAAGACAGAGTTCTCAGAGCCTGCTGAGATGGCTCACTATGTAAAAGTGCCTATCTCCATGCCTGGTGCCCTGGATTTGATCCCCAGGACCCACATGCTGAAACTAAAGAGCACTGTGGCAGCCCCACCCACCCACTCCTCTGCCAAATAAATGCAATTAAAAAAAAAAACACAAGACAAAGTTCAGATACAAGCCGCAAGTTGAATATATCTACAAACACCTGAATGAAATAAATCAGAAACAAAATAGGATTCATTGTATAATTACAATTAAATAAAAATTCAAGAATATACAAAGTCACATAAGGAAAGCAAATTCCAGGTTTACAGGGCGTGAGGTAGGGCAGCCATAAGGTGTCATCATTTATTGATGCCTGTTGAGATGACAAGTTTTAGAAATACTAGAGACAGGGAGACAACATTCTAATGTAATTAATACCATTGGTTTGTATATTTTAGTTGATTTAATTACATTTCATGTTACATATGCTATACAACATCTTCTACAGACCATAGGGAAGACTTATGAATACACACCCATCTACCCAGACAATCTTCAGACCCCTCATGAATGATATCATCAGCTGAGTCCATAAAGCCAAGCTGGTCCCCTTCTCTCTTCATATGTATTTTTTAAGCTTTATTTGCAGATGATACTATTTTACATATAAAAGACCCCACAAACTCCATCTTAACACTAAAAAGATATATACCCAGATTTTTCTTTGAAACCCTAGGGGCACAAAGCTCCTCTGATACCAGTCATCCCTCTAGTTCTCCAGCTCTGGACCAGTGATCTCAAGACAGCTAGCATGATCTCCCTAACTTTCCTTGCACAGATTGGAGCTCAGCAACTAAGGGACACCACAGTTAAGAGGGTCAGGATGACCAGGCCTGCAGTCTAGAAGCCAGAGCCCATCTGTACCAGGCAGGGTTCAGGGCAGGTCAGAGAATGGGTGCCTGGTCAGCATTCCTGCTGCAGCCCTTGACACCAGAAGGGGGTCTTCTGATGACATCAAGGGGGTGAATTAGGACACAAATTAATGTTCAGCAAGACATGAACTTGGCTTTGGATCAAGAGGTGGATTCACGATGGGCGGTGGTGGCAAATGCCTGTAATCCCAGTACTTGCGAGGCAGAGGCAGGTGGATCTCTGTGAGTCAGAGAACAGCCTGGTCTGCAGAGCTAATCCAGGAAAGGCTCCAAAGCTACAGAGAAAACCTATCTCTGTTAAAAAAAAAAAAAGAAAAGAGGTGGATTCACATTCACAGCCTGGTTCCCATACTTTGTCCTAACAAACCACATGTCCCTCAAAGGTTCCTACTCTGCTCTTCCTTTTCTTTCCCTGAGCTGTGCACTCCATTACCTTCAAGCATCACCCACGGGAGAGATTACAGGAAAGTCACCTGAGCAGAGGACCGAGGTTTCCCATAAGGTCAGAGAGGGGATGAGCAAACCTGAGACTCAGTTCAGCCAATACACAGAAAGGGTCTCTCTGCACCTTCTACTGAGGATAGTAGAGCCTGGTTCTACCAAACTGCCCACCACCATGTTCTCCCATTTCTAGTATATCCAGGTCACCTCCTCTTGCACTTTTAGGACATGAATCTCTTTCTGTTCCTAAATTTCTGTCCAGGAACATAGACCAATCTGATGACAGATAAAGGACTGGTCTCTCAAACCAGTCATGATCCAGACAGCCCATTTGTCTTCCCTAGAGCCACCCTCTAACACCTTCCTGCTGAGAGTAAGTCCCACTGTCCCAGAGCACTAGATGACACTGAGACCAGATGACCTGCTGGGTTTCTGGGTCACAAAAGGAAACACACCCTTAGTTTGGGGCTCCAAGGCCTCCCTCTGTGATGAGGGCAGCCCCCAGACCAAGGACACAGCGGAGATCCGTGACTGGGTGGACAGTTGACAAGGACTCTGATCAGTGTGTGGGGGATGGAGAACTGAGAACAAATGAGGCAGGTCTAAATGGGTAGGGGACAGGCGAGAGTCCTAACAACAGGTCCTGTCACCAGCCCATGTGACCTGAAAGGTCCAGCCCCATAATGAGCTCAGGTCAGAGAGACAAAGGACAACAGAACTGACATCAGACCATCAGGCTTTGGAAGAAGTTCTGAAGCCTGAGCTCTTTTCCATAGAGGCAGGACAAAGCAGACAACAGACTATGGAGACCTTCTCAGCCCTTCTCCCAACACGTGTCCCCTGGCAGGGGCTCCTGCTTACAGGTGAGGGGAACAACCTTGGGAGTTTGCGGGAACATGAAAGACTGGCTGTGCCATTCTAGCACAGCTCCAGGGATGGACCAGACTGGGATGGAGAGGGAATAAGGAAAAGACAGATGAACACACAGACACACAGGAAAGCTGGGATCGGGTGGACTAGGATCTCTGATGGAGAAACTCCAGCACTCAGGAGCACAGTGTGTTTATTATATAGAATTGAACAGAGAAGCGGGGCTATTGCATACTGCTGATCAAGGAGACGGGGTTTGTGGAGAACAGTTGAGTCAAGGCAACAGTAATCTAGGAGCAGTCTTTTCAGGGAAGCAATCTTCAGGCCATAAACATCCGTGGGGGAGAGAAGGAAAGAATGAATGGCTCTGATTGGTTGGCTGAAGAGTCAAGGGCCCCAGCTACCAGAGTTAGAAAGTGTCTTATTAGAAAGAAACCAGGCCTGGAGAGACAGAAAGATGGTGGGAGCAGAGCAGGGAGGAAGCAGAAACAAAGAGGTGGGGGTCCACGTACGACTTTTTAAGGTGGAGATTGTGTGATCACACGGCGCCCATGCCCCCTGAAGACATTAGACATTAGACTTGGAAGAGTGAGAGCAGGATCCTAACATTTCAGACTTTTGCTTATTGTAAAAAAGCAGGTAAATACAAATAAGGTCATCGCTTCTCCCAGAAAAATTGCTTCCAGCTGACTTCTTAGGTGTCAGTTGGCTGTTAGGGGGAATAAGGAGGGGGTCTTTGGGGGTACACTGGTGTTGTGGAATGATGGGCTGTCTGTTGTCCATTGCTCTGGAGCTGTCTATCCCTCTTGGCTTGGCACTCTGGCTGCTTTTGTATCTGACAGGTTGCTGGTGAGACAGGAAAATCCTGAAGTAGATCCAACCTGTCCAGATTCTGGGTTCTGGAGCTTGGGGAAAAATTGTACATGTTAAGAAGCTTCAATGAGAAGATTAGTGACCATTTGTGGTATTTAGTACTCTGCTTGTATTGGTTAGTGTTTATGAGAGAGACCGGGAGATTGGAACATGTTAAACTTTATCAGAAACAGATTGTTTAAGGCACCTGTTTCCTTTACTTTTTTGGCACCTTGGAGACAGGTGATCAATTGTTGAAAAATATATAATAATAATAGATGATTATATTAAAGCCTGTTTTTGCAGAATCCAAGTTAAAGTCTATTTTTATAAGGCCCAGACACTTTTGGGTCTGCTGCTGGAGAAACCTTTCAGCTGTTGCAGTTTCTTATTTGATGATCTCTGGACTCCAGTTCTGTGGTGATCCTCTAACCATGAGCTGAGTAGTGAGTTAGAACAGGGAACTGGGAGGAGAAGCTTGTGGTGCACGAGAACTTACATCTTTGGAATTAGGGACAAGGCAGAGGTCAGGGCCCTGTCTGTGTGCATGAGGAGGAGAAGCACAGGCGGGTGGGTCTCGAGCGAGGCGCATGGAAAGAGCAATGAAATGAAAGCTCCTACCTTAGCTGGAAATCTTTTCCCATTAAGTTACTCTGAAAGTACAATTAAGTCTGGTGAGGTGGGTAAGGCTGTCCTCCCTACCCCGACAATAGGGAAACGAGGAGAGGTGAGACCCCAAAACTCCCAGGACCGGGTTAGTGGCTCTGGTGTCAAGAAGGAAAGAAATGGATCACTTCCTTGCTGCGTTCTAGGTTCCCTGTGAGCCTGTAGACAAGCCTAGGTCTGCTGGAGTTCTTAGCTTAGCTAGATGTACCCATGGGTCTTGGTGCCTGGGTGCAGTCAGCTGACCAGTTGTCTTTCTAGGCAACACTTTTAGCAAGGCTATTGATGGCCTGGTAGGGTGCTCCCTAGCCTGAGTGGCCTTTTTCCTCACTTAAAACAGGGACCCAACAGCTTTTGGGAGCCAGGGTGTGCCAGCACTTGGCAATTTTGTCCTTAGGCTTTCTCAGGCTTTTTATCTCTTCCCTGGTGCACCTTGAATACCACAGATGACACATTCACCTGTGGGGTCAGGAGCCTTGCTCTTTGGATGCTTAAGTTTTAGTTGGGGAGAAAGAGATGGATTTTACTCTGTGCCTTGAATTTTTTTTGATGTTTGCTGGCTTGGGGACAGCTTTTGGAAGCCTTGCCTGGAGGCAAACTATAAACTGATCCCTGACTCAAGAGCCATCCTGACTATTGTAAACTTTGCATGGATCCTAGCCTGCTTGCAGACTGGTCTGTGCCTCTCACTGCAGCTAGAGAATGAGTGGAAGGAGTTAAGGTGAGGTTCATTAGAAGCAGCCCACACAACAGTAGAGAGCCCACCCACTGCCAGAGCAGAAAGCAGAAGTCAGATAGATAGAAATGGTTGCATGTGGCAACGAAAACATCAGAAGTGGGAGGGAGAAGGGTTCAGAGCTTTAGCAGAAAGCTTTGGGATAAAGTAACTTTTTATTTACCTGTTCACTGGCAGAAGTTTTCATGAAGCTGTTTTGTAGTCAAATTTACTGGTATCTGCCCCTTTGTCGCATGGCTGCAGCTGAGAGAGAAAAATAAAAAAAATAAAATAACAAACTGGGATCTTAGGCTGCTATCTCAACCATCCCTGAGGTAGAGGAAGGATCTATGAATCACCAAAATTTAGGCCCGCCCACTTTTTTCCAGGGAGCGGTAAGGGCTGGGATGTACATACCCATAACACCCCATGGGGCCTGGACAGCATCCCATACTTTGTCAAGTTAGAATGTGTCAGGTATACAGCCGAGGACACCTGGCTACAGTGGTGGTCGCAGGATCATAGTCCTGACGTGTACTGCAGTGATGGTGGCAGCGGTGGCAATGGACAGTCACAGGCCCTCAGTATAGGGTTCCCCACAACATTCAGTCCCAGATGCTGAGTGTGAAGAGTACTTCCTGTCTGAGAACCAAGTCATGGCACCAATGAAAGGATGAACGGTGCTGGTTGGTTGGCCGAAGAGTCATAGGCCACAGCTACCAGAGATAGAAAGAGCTTTATTAGGAAGAAACCAGGCCTAGAGAGACAGAAAGATGTTGGGAGCAGAGCAGAGAGGAAGCAGAAAGAAAGAGGTTGGGGGTCCACGTGTGACTTTTTAAGGTGGAGATTGCATGAGCACATGGCAGTATGCAGACGCCTGTGACCCACAGATGATGTATGTCTTTAGACAGGGAAGAGTGAGAGCAGGATCCTAACAGAGAGAGCTATGGTGGACATTTTGTACATACAATGTCAATATTCCCACTTAATACCCCTGAGGAAGGATTTGCCACCCTTCTGAGCCTGAAGTTATGCTGTCCTTGACATGATCATGCCATGTCAACAGCACACATTCACTCAGGGCTTTCTCTGCTCCCTACCTGGCTGAAGTGTCAAGGAGAATATAGGACCCTAGGAAAGGAAAAATGGCTTCTTGTTAGTCCCGGGGGGAAAGGACAAATAGAGGGACAAGACTCAGCAACAGGAAGTGCTCAAGACTGGAACTAGTGAGGAGAGGAAAGACTCCCCTGTCTCTATTCCAGATTAATCCCCAGTGGCCTCTATATTCTCAAGACTGGAACTGCTGAGGAAAGGAAAGACTCCCTGTCTCTATTCCAGATTAATCCCCAGTGGCCTCTATATTCTCAAGACTGACTCTCACAAAGTGTCAAGACTGTAGAGGGTAAAAGTCCTTGTGCACACAGATGAGCACTGGAAGAGCAGGAAAAAGTTAAACAGGCATGCTTCTCTCTTCAAAGGAAGGAGACGTTTACCTGTCTTCCTCCTGGAATGCTGGGGAAAATGTAGTTTGTGACCTAGTGATTTTTGATATCTCCAAGGCCAGGCTTCAACCAAATCCCCCAGGATATTGAATATGTTTATACCAGATTCTCTTCCTAAGTCTTGAGCATTGTTTCTCAATCCATAAACCTTTCCTTGTGTGAGATGTCACTTGTATTTTATGACAGCCTAAATGACTTGTGAGTTCTCTTAGGGTGAGGACAATGTTGACTCCCACAGGCATTACGTTTACGTCAGTCAAGCTCCCTAGACCTTTGTATCTTGAGCATCTTTTCTGAGTCAACAGAACCCATCTTTATGGAAGAAACCATATGTACTTTGTACATGATCTCAACATAAACATGCCTTAAGTTTGTTGTACAGTTGGGACTGAGTTAATTGCCATCAGGAAAGTTTTTTCCCACAATTGTGCTATGCTTAAATATGGCTAAAATAAACCATCTGGTGTCAGACTCCAGAAGTTTGGCTCAGCACCAGCTAACTCAGTTTCAGCTGAACCAAGTTTCATTCTTAACTCACCCAGATTGTTTCCCTGCCAGCTGTGATACTTGCAAGGATGACCACACAAGGTAACTAAAAACAAACAAACAAACAAACAAACAAAACAAACAAACAAACAAACAAAAAAACACCTGGCCCAGTAAATACTGCCCACAGCTACAAAGTTAAACTATCAACATACAGGGTGCTGGGAACATTTCTTCATTCCTACAGAGGTATCTGAGCCTATTATTGGCACTAGGGTGATAGCTGGATCAAATTAATCCCCATCCTTATAGAGACATTATTCTAGGCAGGAAGACAAACTAGCAAAGGCATCAAGAAAGTGAGCTCCATGATTGGCAAAAGACATGGGCTGACAGAGCAGGGAAAGGTCATAATGTAAAGACTCAGAGCAGCATCCCACAAGGCAGAGGCCTGAAAACCTGACTAAGGTGAGGAGGGCATGAAATTGGACAGACACACAGATACATGTACAGAAAAACTGGCATATGGTGGGCCATGTGCTCTTATGGAGACATACTAGCAGAGGCCTAGAGTTTCTTATGTTATACATCTGAGTTGAGGAGGCAATTTTATCATGTATAGCAGGACAAGGAGGCAGATGGGTTGGTTCATCTCAGCAGAAGGAAGAGTCTCAGGAGGAGGAAGCCATGGTTGACAGTGTCTACATACACACACCGGCTTCAGCTAAAAAGGTCAATCATTTGGAACATCTATATATGGACCAAAATATTTTGCCATCTCTCAGCATACCCCCAGAAAGGTATTGCCATTCTCATGGGTCTGGGGCACTGGGGTCCTTGATATGCCTGCGGTCGTGTCAATAACATACATTTACTCAAGGATTTCATCCACTCCCCACCATGTTTGGTCAGTATAGAATGTGAGTATTCATCTTAGGATAGAGAAGAGTGAATCAGTGAAGACACCTAGCAAAAAATTCTACTGCAGAGAAGATGGAGAAAAGGTGAAGGAGCTGAAGCAATAGAGATAATGCTGATGACCTCAAAAGTGGCAGGGGTGAAAGAAACACACACACACACACACACACACACACACACACACAGCACTCACACACATACACATTACACAAAAATAAACACACACTGTACACATATACATATACACACACCACACATACCACACCCATACCACACACACATACACATACCACACACATATACACACCACACATATACTACACACACCACCCACCATACAACCTATATATCCGTTCTGCAGCGTCTAACCAAAATCAATGCTTGTGGAAGTTTCCATATACTGTAAGTGATTCCCACAATTCCCTGTGGTCTCTAGCAGCTGAGTGGGGCTCATTGTATTACATACATAAACACACACACACACACACACACACACACACACACACACACACAAGCTTTCAGTCATCTTCTCTGCATCATGGTCACTTACTAGGCTTTGAGCACTTAGTGGAGGACACACATGGTGAAAACAGACTGGAAAAGAGGAGACTTCTTCCCCTGCATCCACACTTCAGAGAGCAGCTAGCATGAAGGGGAAGTCTGCCCACATCTGGTCCCCATCCCAGAGACCATGGCTCTGAGGAAGATCCTGAGGACTCAGTCAAGGACTGGTTAAAGGACCTGGGTCCTCACACAGGAGGTCTTTTTACCAAGATCAGGTGACTGTGAGCACAGTGAGGGTCATCTATAGACAAGACAGTAATCCCCACCACAGCCACCCTGGTTTTGGAAACAAAGAATGGCAAAACGCAGCTGCTGAATCTGGGCCACAGAGGGCATGAGTGATGGGCAGAGGATGAGATGTTTGCCAACAGCACAGCCCTCATCTATGACTGGGTTTCCATTTCCTCTGAGGCACCTGTGGAGCTGCTGGGTCGGGTGCTCTTCTCAGACAGGAAGCTTGGAAGAGACTGTTGTGTGGGTTAGAGTACATACACAATCCTTTTTATTCTGCAACAGACGCACAAGAATCAAGAGAATGTCTTGGCCATCTCCTCTCTTGGCATCAGGCACACACATGGTGCACATAAATACATGCAACACAGACATTCATACACATTTTTAAAATAACAGATAAAATAAAGTCCATGGAGAAGTAAAACTCTTCCTAGACAAGCACAAACGACATCCATTCCAGACCACTTAGTGCTGCAGACGACACTAAAGGAGCCAGACACACAGGAGAAGGAGCAAGTCTCAACCATGACGGCACTGGCAGGAACATCTTTCTTGAGAATAACTGATGAGCAAAGGATAATTATGGAACATTCAGCCATGTCCAACTCAGCAAATGAGTAAATTCCTAATCTAATGGAAAAGAAAGAGAAGAGTAATTGACATTCTGTCCAACAAGGAAAATAACATAGCAAGTTTACAAACACCAGCCAAGTAACCTCATCCATAGCTCCAGGAAAATGGCCCCAATGCTCTACTTGAAGGAGGACTAGCTGACTGTATTTTTAAAATGCACGCACACATGCACATACACATATGTGCACACAATACATACACATACACATCTTTGAGAACACACATGCACTCACACACATAAACAAACAATCCAACTAATAATCATATGAATCATACCTCCCTTGGGAGGCAGAGCCAGGTGGATTTCTGTGAGTTTGAGGCCAGCCTGGTCTACAGAGTGAATTCCAGGAAAGGCACCAAAGATACACAGAGAAACCCTGTCTCAAAAAAACAATAATAAATTGGGAATCGATTTATCTCAAGACCCAGCCATACCACTCTTGGGCATATACCCAAGAAATGCTCAAACATACCACAAAGATACATGCTCAGTCATGTTCATAGCAGCGCTATTTGTAATAACCAAAACCTGGAAATGACCTAGATGCCTGTCAACTGAAGAATGAATTAAGAAAATGTGGAACATAAACACAATGGAGTACTACTCAGCAGAGAAAAACAATAACATCATGAAATTTGCAGGCAAATGGATGGAACTAGAAAATATCATCCTGAGTGAGGTATCCCCCAAAAAAGTATGGTATGTACTGACTCACAAGTGGAAACTAGATATAAATCAAAGAACAATCAGACTGCAACCCACAGAACCAGGGAGGCTGTAGAGCAGTGGGAACCCTAGGATGACTGTGGCTTATAATAATTTTGGTTTTACTCAATTACTGGGCAAGTCTCAATGAAACATTTCACTATTAGGATAAGAATTTATACTGTATCAAGCTGATAATAGAAAAATAAATATAAAAAGTAAGCAAAAACCAATAATAATAATAATAATAATAATAATAATAATAATAATAATAGAGTAAAACCCAGGTCTGCTGGATCCCCAGGTAAGATGGTTGCCACCAAGCCTTGCAAACCTTAATGCAACTGCCAGCACACCTTAGAAGAGCACCAAGTCCTGCAAGTTGTCCTAACACATGCATACCATAGGGTGCACATGCACGCGCGCGCGTGCGCACACACACACATACACACACACACACAGAGATATTAAATTGATATGCAATTTTAAAAGAATGTTTTAAAAAAGAGAAAGAAACCCAACACAGTATACATTAAATCCTATGGGTGGCATTATTGGAGCTCCAACAGTCCTGGTCACCCTGGAATCTTGAGTTCTGTATAAATATTACCTCAGCATGACTCCAAGTTCTGCTGGCTGCCAGAGATGTGTAGCCATCCCCACCAGAGCAGGACCTGTCACAGCTGCTTCTTCTCTGCTCTTTGCTTCTCACTGTAAACCTGACTTCCAATGGAACCCATGCTGCTGAATGAATGCTGTCTTCCCTCCATTTCCTCCCCACCACAGGTTAGTCCATTCTCTAGACACAGCTGGATTTTCCCACTCATCCCACAAACCAGTTCCAAAAGCTGGCCACACACACACATGGTCAGGTCAGGTTTGTGACAGCAGTGACCACACTCATACTCCCAGCTTTCTCTGTCATTTGTTCACTGGGTGAACGTGTGACAGGAGCAACATAAGGAAGGAGTTCTTTTGACTGGCAGATTCAGGGGAGCTGTTCATCATGGAGGACTCTTCATTTATTCTCTCTTTAATAAAATTCCTTGACCCAAAGCCACTTGGGGAGGAAATGATTTATTTCAGCTTATAGTTTAGAGTCTATCCCAGAGGGAATTCAGGGCAGGAACTCAAACAAGACAGGAACCTAGAGGCAGGAACAGAAGCAGATGCTATGAAGAAATGCTGCTTACTATCTTTTCCCCCATGTTATCTTGCTCAGTGTGTGTGTGTGTGTGTGTGTGTGTGTGTGTGTGTGTGTGTGTGTATTCCTGGCTGTCCTGGAACTCACTCTGTAGACCAATCTGGCCTTGAACTCACAGAGATCCACCTGACTCTGCCTCCTAAATGCTGGGATTAAATGCGTGAGCCACCAAGCTGCCAGGCCTCAGCCTGCTTTCTTATACTACAAAGGATCACCTACTAGGAGTGGCACTGCCCATAGTGGCCTGGTTACTTCCACATCAAGCATTAATTTAAAAAAATACTCTACTTGCTAATCTGATGGAAGCCTTTTCTCAATTGATGTTCTCTATTCCCAAATGACCCTAGCTTATGTCAGGTTGAGAAAAATCTAACCAGCAAAACAGGGAATGTATGTTAGGGATGTTTTGTTCAAGATGGTGGGTGCTTGTATCTTAGCTTGTTCAAATCCTGGCAGGTCAGAAAGCCAAGAGAGGTAGACCTTCTGGGATTTCAAGGGGCTTTCAAAGGCGTGCCATGACTGGCCTATGTCTGCTAGCTAGAGAATATACCTATCCTAAAAATCCACAACCTCCAAAACAGTATGACTAGATGGGGACCAAATATTTCAAACATGAGACTTGGGGAAGATTTCAGATTTACATGACAACATTCAAGGGGAAAAAACATGAAGACATTTAAAAATAGAAAAATGTTACTATATCATGATTGACAAAATTATTCCAAACAGGGCTGTGTTCCCAAAAACAAGCTACAGATTCAGAGAAATCCCTCATCAAAATTTTTATTACTCTTTTTACTACAGAAATAGTTTTTTAAAATCCAAAAATTTAGGTGAACTTGCAAGGATCCAGAATTCCTGGAGTAATCTTTAACAGAAAAAGCCATCCTGGAGCCATCACATAATTGACTTTAATTTTCACTTCAGAGATGCAGTGACTTAACAGCGGGACAGGAACACAAAAAGCAGACTTGGCCATCAAAGGGATAGAATAGAAACCAATTTCCCAAGAAGACAATACAGCCTAAGGGGCTCATGAGAAGATTGGCAACAGCAAGTGGTTTCTGAACGTGCAACCACCAGACATCAGTGCAGACCCATGCAGGGAATGAACCAGACGTGTTCCTGAGGCGCAGGTGCATGCCCCTTCACTGTAAACTTGGTTCCCAACATGCAGTGCGCACACTTTGTATTGCTCATGCGCACTGCATGGCCCCACCTCATACTCAGCTTACAGGACATGACATGTGCTCCCAGCCCTTTACATTTCATTTTTGAAAACCATTCATTAAATTTAAAAAATAATTTAATTACTTTCACATGAAATTAAAAGTTTTTTTTAAACAATTCCCAAAATGACCATTTTGTGCAAGTCACTTATGTGACATGGTACCCATCAGCACATATACTAAAACTGGAATGACAGAGAAGAGATTAGCATGCCCCTAACCAACGATGAGACCCAAATTCCTGAAGTGTTCCACATTTTTTGATCTCTTGTTTGGTGTTAAGTTTTCAATAAAGTTAAGTTATGGACCAAAAAACAAATAAAATAATCATGTCATCTATAAATAGGCAAGTGAGTCGAGAAAATGCCTCTGATGAAGAAACAGGTGGCCACAGAAGCATGCATGGAAGACATACAGGACTTTAGCAGCAGGGAAATGCAATGCAAACTACACTGGGATTCCATCTTACCCCAGTCAGAAAGGAAACAAATAGCAAATACTGGAGAAATTGCTGGGGGCAAGCATCTTTGCATACTGTGTTTGGAGATTTAAGCTACTCTATGGAGCTGTGGAATCAGTAGAGGGTCTTCAAAACACATAATTGAGTGTCTACTCCAAAAACCTCTAAGTCGGCACACCACAGAGTTACCTGCACACCCATGTCCACTGTGACATGGATAACAGACACCCATATACACTCGTTTATGTGTGCGTATGTTTGTATATATGACTATGAGAAGTGAAGGGAGACAATTCAGCAGGATGGAGTGACCAGCAAGAAGGGAGGGGACAAATGAGAGTAAAGTAGAATGAGTGTGAGCAAAGTATGACAGCTATGTCTCAGAGGTGTCATAATGAAATGTACTATTTTGTATGGAAATTTAAAATTAATGAGCATTCAAAAGGAATCAAGTATTTTCTAATGGTGAAAATGTTGGACATCAGAGCCTAAAAGAGATTCTTGATATGAAAGATAGAGACGTGCCCTGGGGTCAAGTCAGGGGACACAGTAGATGATTGGGAATGTAAGTGGGTCCCTGGCTCTTCCTATAGACTGTCTACTGAACTGAGACAACTTGGAGACAACTACTGGGCCATCTTGCACTGTACACTCTGGCCCCCACGAGCTGGCAGAAACCTTTTCAGAAAGACTCCTCTAGTTGGCGCTCTCTTCTATTTGTTCACAGAGAACTTGCTGAAGCCCCATATCCAAATCAGAAATAGAACTGTCCTAGAAAACCACTTGGTGGACCTGACCTGCATGTCAGAGAATACCAGCATTTCCATATTGTGGACGTTCAATAACGAGAGACTGAAGGCCACAGACAGGGTGATGTTCTCCTGGGATAATAAAAGGCTCACCATACGCCCAATCACAAAGGAAGATGCTGGGGCATACCAGTGTGAGGTCTCCAACCCCTTCATTTCCAAGTTGAGTGACCCAGTCAGCCTGGATGTACTTTGTGAGTCACCCAAGTTCTCTTCCTCCCACATCTTACAGGGGACATCTCACACTTTTATTTTACTATAATTGGGTAGAGCACAGTACCATGATACATGTGTGGAGGTCAAAAGACTTCATAGAATAAGTTCCTTCCTTCCATCCCTACCTGAGTTATAGGGATCCAACTCAGATAGGATTTTTTTCCATTAATTAAGCTTTTGAACCCTTTCTAGCATCTCCAAGGCCTCTTAGTGGGTGATTCTTTATTAATACTGTGCAAAATAGACAGACACAGGAGGAGACTATCACCTGAGACACCAATATAGTGAATCAATTAGCACCCACCTATTACCCTACACTTAGGGGGCTGAGGCAGGAGGACAGAGAGTAAGGCCCTGTCTCCAAACTGTTTGAATGCAAATAAAACCAAAGCTGTAAACCCAATTACAAAGTGGTTAAGGGTTAAGCTCTGAGTCAGGCATGTGATCCTTGGTATCCATGGGTAAGTGGCTCCAGGAAGCACACAGATATCAGAATCTGTGGATGCTCTAGTTCCTTGCAAAAATATCAGTGTTTCCATATAAGTCTGCATGCCATCCCACATAATGTAATCATGGTCAGATTCCAGTGCATCATACATCGCCAGCACGAGGCAAAGTGTGGGAGTTCCCACTTTGAGCCTTACTCAAGGTCAGAGAATCTGTGCTTGCTTTACCCAGCAGGACTGTATAATGGGATGATTTGGCCATGGGCATGGCTACCAGGTGTTTTGAAGGGTCTACACTTAGCTGTACATTGTGCCTTGTTCTTGAAAGGGGGAGGTTTTTTGCCTCTCCCCTTGGCATTGTATAAAAAGTCCTTTGAAATAGACCTCAGGGCGGCTGGGTATTGACCTAGGGCCCTCCCAAAGCTATTCTGTGTCTCTGTCTTTCTTGTCCTCTCCTATCTTTCTATCTAATATTTCCTCATTCCTCTCTCCTCCCCACAAGAACCCTTTGATGGATCGGAGCTGGTCCTCTGACAGACTCCCACACAAAAAGCCTTAGTCTGTTAGTAAGAGATGATGCCAGGAAATGTCCATGCAGTTTTCAGTCCAGAGATAATTGTTCTGGAATGTTTTATTTCGTTGGAGTCTTTTTGTTTGGGGGGTACAGTACCCCATGCAGCCCAGGCATCTTCATAGTATATAGATGATGATTGTCTTGAACTCTTGATCTTCCTGCCTCCACCTTCCAGGTGCTGCTCCTACAGTTGGGCACTCCACATCTGAATTCTTCTGAATATGTCTAACCTGTGTTTGGGTTGATCTAGGGCTCTGGATGAAATCTGTGAATGGAGAAGGCATCGTTTCCTCTCCTGTGTCTGACATTCACAATGTGACCTTGCACAAGATTCTTTTCTGTATGTTGTTTTTGTGTAAAATATATATTAGGTGTTTCCTGTTTTAGCTAATTTTAAGTGGTGTGAAGTACATTTGTAGTCCTGTGTAGCCAGGGTCCATTCACATAACTTTATCATTTAACATGCAAACCTTTAGATCCATTCAGTGTTAACTCTGGGGACAGACAGTGACAAGCATGTGTGTGGCATAACCAGGTGTGGTAAGAAATGGCAAGGCAGAGATGGAGGATTCCTAGTGCTTTCTAGCCAGCCAATGTAGCCTACTGGTAAACTACAGATTTTGAGACTCTTTCTCAAAAAAAGAAGGAGAATAAGAAAAGCAGTGACCAAGTGGTTGTGGAGGATCTCAACATCAGCTTTTGGTTTCCACACAGATGTGCACACATGAATACATGCAGTCACATATAAAAACAATAGTCCCCCATCTCTTCCTCTTTCAGCCCCTTTACCTACCATTCTACAATTTATGCAGCTACCCTGCTCACATGAGCAGAGTAACACAAGAACAGTCCTTTTATTTCTGCTTCCCTTCACATAGCATAATAGTTTCAGAGTTTATCCATTATGTTCCATGTATCAGAATTTTACCATTTTGGTTTGTTTGAGACAGGAATCTGATTATTTTTTGTTTCAGTCTAGCCTTGAGTTCTCACTACTCTTGCTCCAGCCTCTTGAATGATAGAAATAAAGGCATAAGCCACCACGCTCAGCTCATTTTTCTTTGAAACAATAGTATTCTATTTTATAATTGTACCATTGTGTGGATGTGCTGCATTTTCTTATTTTTTATCCATCAATGTGTGTCTTTGTGTGTGTGTGTGTGTGTGTGTGTGTGTGTGTGTGTGTGTGTAGAGGGGTGTGGTATATGTGTGATGTGTATGTATGTGTGTGTGTTTGTGTGTTTGTGTGTGTGTATGTGTGTGTATGTGTGTGTGTGAGTGTGTGTGTGGTGTATGTGTGTATGTGTGGGGAAGGGTGTGGTGTATTGTGGTGTGTGTGTATGTGTGGGGAGAGGTATAGTGATATTTTATTTGTACTGAAATGTGATTTTTTTGTATGTTAATAAATAAAGTTGCTGGGTGTCAGAGCTAATAGCAAGCCATAGCAGAAGCTGGGCAGTGGTGGCGCACGCCTTTAATCCCAGCACTTGGGAGGCAGAGCTAGGCAGGATCTCTGTGTGTTCAAGGATACAGCCAGCATGGAGACACACGCCTTTAATCTCAATACCAACCATAGAAGACCTGGAGGTCTGTACAGACACCCAGTGATGAGGAGGTCATGTGGCTGGGTTTACAACCAATAAGAAGGCAGAACAGAAAGTCAATAAAAAGGACAGACACATGGGAAGTAAGCCTCTTGTGGAGAGGAAGGACAGCATAGGTAGTGAAGAGTAAGGTTTTTTGCTCTTAGCTATTGCTCTGACCTCTTGGGCTATTAACTCTGCATTTGGCTCTGTGTTTCTTATTTAATAAGACTGTTTATCTACAGAGGGGTGTAGTGTTTGTATGGTGTATGTGGTGTGTGTGTGTGTGTGTGTGTGTGTGTGTGTGTGTGTGTGTGTGTATGTGTGGCATAAGTGTGGGGTGTGTGGTGTCTCAGTTACTTATCTATTGCTGTGAGGACACAGTGAGCAAGGCAACTATAGAAAAAAGTTTATTTTGAGCTTACAGCTTCATTTAGAACTCATGGAGGCAACATGGTGGGAGTGATAGAAACCCTCAAGTCTGACCTTTAATATGTTTCAGCACCCAGAAGGAGCTTTAATAGAGGTTCAGTACAAGAAACTATGATGATTGTTGAATACTCAGCCCCTCAAGTGCTTGAATTGGGAAATGTTTTTAAATAAACAATGAAAGCACTAGTCAGAGCCTAGATCATGAGGATTCTGCCTGAGTGTGGAGGGATCGGTCTGAGTACCATGGAAATGGAGAAACTGAGCAATGTAACCACCTACCTGTCCTGAGGGACTATGGCAGAAATCAGTCTGGGACTGACTGGCTGATATGAGCTATTAGGACACTGTTACCAAAACACAAAGCCCCCAGCAATATCAGGACATGGAATATGACAGGACAGCTGTTGCTAAGAAAATTGGGAATGCAGAGGCAGCATTCAATAGCCAGTTTACTGAGCCACAGACAGCTGTGTTCAGGAAGAAACTCCCGATAGGCAGAGGGCTTTATGGCTTTGCAGAGGTCCACAGTAGGACCTACTCTTCATGACACAGTTATTCCATCTTGTCTGAATGATTTGGGCAAGCATGCAACTAAAGCCTGTAAAGTACAAAATCAGATGATTGACAAGCCCTTGATGCCCAGAAGTCTTCTGTTTTCAGGGTGCCTAATTTATTGTTTGGCTGCTGTTGACACCTCTGCTTTGCTGGCATAGTCAAGAAAGCACAGCCAAATCCAATGCCAAGAAGCTTTTACCTTTTTCTAAAAGCTTTAGTGTTTTTAGTTCTTTAATTTAGGTCTCTGATCTGTTTAGCACTGTTTTTGCAGATGGTACTAGGGGAAAGCTATTTGATGCTAATATTCAGTTTTCTTTTTTCTTCTTTTTTTTTTTTAGGTGGGGGTTTGAGACCGGTTTTCTCTGTGTAACATCCCTGGCTGTCCTAGAACTCACTCTGAAGACCAGGCTGGCCTTGAACTCACAGAGATCCACCTGCCTTTGCCTCCCAAGTGCTGGAATTAAAGGCGTGCACCGCCACTGCTAGATGGATATCCAGTTTTCTAAACATTGCCTGAGGAAAGGGGATCTCTGGGGGTAGAGTTTTCCTGACTGGCCCACAGTCAGGACAAATCTCTCTTACCCACCAATCCCACAGTCACTCAGACCCAACCAAGTAAACACAAAGAGACTTATATTGTTTAAACTGTACGGCCGTGGCAGGTTTCTTCCTATCTAGTTCTTATATCTTAAAATAACCCATTTCTGTTAGTCTATAAGTTGCCACGTGGCTCATGGCTTATCAGTACCTCACATCTTGCTTGTCATGGCGGTGGCTGGCAGCATCTCTCCGCCCAGTCTCCACTTCCCAGCATTCTCCTCTTCCTTGTCCCACCTACCCTATCCTTCCTGCCTGGCTACTGGCCAACCAGCACTTTATTTATTTTAACCAATCAGAGGAACACATTTGACATACAGAACATCCCACAGCACTTCCCCTTTTCTTTTTTTTTTAAAAAGCAAGGTTTTAACTTTTATATAGTAAAATTTCAGATAATAAAACAATTATCAAGCAAGAATTACAGTTACAATATTAAAGAAGATATCCTATCTATCTTATATTTGTGAGTCTAAGGTTTGATATCTAACTTATCTTTTATCATAACTGAGGAAATTACAACTATCTAGTCTTCAACCACATCAAAAACCTCAGAAGGATATAATATTACCTGAGAAATGGGAGAAGGATGCAAGCAACTTTCGGGAGTCTTGTAGGGTAGACAGAGAGAGCTGGCAGCTTGGACAGTTGCCTAATGTTCTTTGTAAAGTTGGGGCATTTGTCTTCAGCCTACAGGGCTAGAGTCTCTCGGTCACTTCTCTCAGTGTCCTGTAGAATGTCTGACAGTTTCCTCTGTGAAGCAAAAACCTGAAGGACCATTTTGTCAAGCAAAGTTCAGTGGTCACCTTTCCATGGGTCCTGCATGTCCAGTCGATCAAGTAGTCCAGGCAAGAACCATTTCTTGCCCAAATGGCTATTTTTGCCAAGGTGAAGATAAACTCCATATGAAGTGTCTTCAATGCCCATCCTCCTCTCTGAATCAAATTGGTGCTGCCAGGAGCAGATATGCCTCACCATCCAGAAAGTCTAAATTTAAAAAATATTTTAAATGCCATATTCTGTAGACCTTTGAAGTGTTTGAAGATTACCTGTCTATCTGAAATATATCTATGCACACCTAGAAAACTTAACATGACCATAAGTCTGACCATCATAGAAGACTAATTGATCTGCACTTCTCAATTATCCACTACAATCTAAATGAGTTGCATGAACATAATATCTCAAACGAGAGTAGAAATATATATACAGCATATATATTTATATATATATTATTATATATACAACAAAATTAACTTTAAGTCTGTATCAATAGACAAAAATCTATACCAATGTAAGACATTTTAAACAAGTTGTTCTTTAAATGTAAGTTGATTAATCTACCCTTTTATCCTATTATATCTATATCATATGCACTTTTTTATTTTAGAAAGAGATCACATTTATAATCAACCTGTTTTAAATAAACATAGTTTTTTTCTGTCCCACATCAGAGGGCTCTTCTGATTTGGGACACAAAAATCTCTTAACCTTTTCTTTTAGCAATATGTTTGTGTTTAGAGAAGAAGTGAGCCAATTCCATCTCCAAAGCCAGCTGGATAATTTTGGGAAATTGGGTGTAGTTTCTCTTACTACTTCCTGCTGGAGGGGGGCACTGTATCTTATGGGGACACAAAGAAAATTTTAGGATTATGGAGTAGTCTGTGAGGGTAAACCTCTGAGTCAGTTGCCTTGAAACCATTCTGGATGTTGGATCATCTGGGCCATGGTGTCATCGGAGACCTTTCAGGTCATCTCTCTACCCAGCCTTCACTTCCCAGCATTCTCCTCTTCCTTGTCACACCTACTCTATCCTTCCTGCCTGGCTACTAGCCAATCAGCACTTTATTTATTTTAACCAATCAGAGCAACACATTTGACATACAGAACATCCCACAGCCGATCTCTTCCTGAATTCCAGTCTCAGACCCCTTGTCAGAAGTAACTGAGAAATGATATGTTGCTTCAGCAGACAAAGGTGCCTGCTGTCAAGCATAACCACCCAAGTTCAGTCCCCAGGACCCACATGGTAGAAAGAGAGAACAGACTCCCACAGTTGTCCTCTGATGTCCTCACACAGTCCATGGCACATGCCCAAACACACACAGACACACAAACACAAAACAAATAAATAAATGTAAAAAAAATCATTTAGCTACAGGGGTGCAGTTGGACCAAGGAATATTCTGGCTGAGGGTTCTTGATCTGGTTTGAGACAGTGTTTCTCTCTCTAACCCAGGCTGCTCTAGAGCTCACTTTGTCATCCAGACTCATGCCTCCCCTCACCAGAAGAAGCAACAGAAAGAGAAAAAGTAAATGAAGAATTAAGTTTTGATCCCCTCAGATAAAGTCTGTTGGGTGTGTATGCACTTTCAACAACACTACACCTCCTCTCCTATCTCTCTGTCTTGCTGAAAGCTGGTTCTCTCAGCAAAACTGTCCCTGTGGATACTTTGGCATGGTCATTCTTGTGGGACTGTCTGCACCTTAGAGTTGTTTGGCATTATGTCTCTGTGAGAACTGCCACTTGGAGGGAGTGACATTGTTAGTGCCCAGAGCTCTGGAGAGGGAAAACTGTCCAGCATCCAGCTGCAGTGGCTGATGCTCAGCTCCACACACATGACTCCTGGCTATTGTTACAGCTTTTCTGTAAGCTATACCCATGCCAAGGGCAAGTCAGAGACAGACTGACTCATTTTCTCTCCAGTTTGTCCACATCTGTCTGGGGTAGGTGAGACCTGCCTATGGCCATCCTTGTCTACCTCAGCCTTCTGCAGGGACAGCACCAACTCAGAGCCAAATGCTCAGCTGGAGAGCTGAGAGAGCATGTGGAACATCAGAGCCACCAGCTCCCTCCAGTCCACAGCAGAAGACACACACACAGCCTATACTTCTTGAACGATGTTTCCAGAGTTGGAGCTCCAGGCCCAGCATGCCCCAGTGTACTCACCCTGCCCAGTCGTGCTGTCCAACAGAGGTCATAAATCTGCCAGAGCATCTCTTCACATAGCCCAAGGCCTGTAGAGATGAAGCTGCAGGGAGAAACATGTGGTAGGGATGCAGAAAGACCAATATGTCAAACTGCCAAAGCTCAGCCTGGAACCCACATCCACTTCCCAGGGAACAGCAACTTCAAGGTCCTGGATGCCTTAATGGAATGCAGTCTGGACACCACAACACCCCTGCACAAAAGACCAAAGATAGCATAGCCTCTAAAATGCTCCTGGCCTTGGAGAGATGGCATCCATAAAGAACTGTGGAAGTACAGTTTTAAAAAGACAAAATAGAATATTCAAAATAATTTTGAAAGAGAAAAACAATATTGGATACACTTTAAAGATATCAGGGCAACAATCCCACGTATAATAGCCTAATAAAAAAAACAAAAAATTTAAAAATAATTGAAAACTAATAAATAAAAATAAGAAACCTAAGCAACAATGTGAGAAAATTCTAATTCAAAACATAAAAGCGCAGCTGGAGAGGTGGCATGGAGAGTCCAAGCCCTGCCAACCAAGCCTGGCAACCTGGGATGAAAGAGGAGAGCTGGCTTCCAAAACATCCTCTGACCTCCACATGTGCACCATGGCGTGCAGACACATCATACACACATATGCATACTAAAAATAAATTTGAAAACTTTATAACACTGAAGAAAGGAACTAATGAAAACACCAGAGAGAATGGAAAGAAGTTCCACGCTCATGAGTTGGTAGAACTAAAGTGTGAAAATATCTATGTTACCAAAGGTGATCTAAACATCAGTTCAAAATGGGGATCAAAATTCCAAAAATGTTTCTGTGAAGAGTAATAGAAAACACTACATTTTCACGGAAGCAAATGAGATGCCAATGGCCTAAGCAACCCTGATCAGAAAGTAGAATTTTGGAGGAATCACCATGCTCCATGTCAAATATCCTTAAGGGCAAACCAAACAACACGGTATGGTTACTGGCAAGACATAGACATTCAAACCAGTGCAACAGAACATAGGATCTAGAGATAAACTGAGCAGCCACAGCCAATCTGTGACCAAAAATACATTGTCAAAAAATATATCCGAGTAAAGACAGCCTCTTTGACAAATTTTCATGGGGAAACTGAATAGAAGAACAGAACTAGGTCCCTATTTGTCATTTGCACAAAAATCCATGTGAACCTGAAACTTGGAAACTTCCAAAGGAAGAAACATCAAGATATCTGCAGCAGCAAGGACTTTCTGGAATGGATTCCACTCCCTCAGAAATCACAACAAGAATTGGCAGATGAATCTGGGCAGTGGTGGCACATGCCTTTAATTCCAACACTGAGGAGGCAGAGGCAGGAGGATCTCTGTGAATTCAGGCCAACCTGGTCTACAGAGTGACTTCCAGGAATGTCAGGGCTATACAGAGAAACCCTGTTTTGAGAAAAAAAAAAAAGGAAAAAAATAATTGGCAAATCGGATTGCTAGAAGCTGAGCAGTTTCTGCACAGCAAAGGAAACAACAGAGTGAAAAGCAAGTCAGAATGGGTGGGAAGGCTGCCAGATACATTTCTGACAAGGAATCAACACACAGTCTATAGAAAGAGTTCAAAGAGTGAATCTGATAGCAAGAGAGGCTCAAATCATCTGGGCAATAAGTAGACAAAGTACAGAGCAGAGTCCTGAAAAGAAGTGCGAATGGGGAGTAAATACTTGAAAAATTCAGTGTTCTTATCCACTAGGGAATTGTGAATCAAAAGTGTACATGACAACTGTCAGGTGATTCTCACCTACCTCCAAGTTCACTGAGAAAGCCTGTGTCACACACACACACACACACACACACACACACACACACACACACACACAATAAACCAATATGAAGAATCTGCCCACAGAAGAAGAGACTCATGGAGAAGACCTGTCCTCCACTTCCCAGGACCCTTCCTTTTTGCAGCGCCCAACCTCCCCACAGCTGCTTGCTAGGAGCTGCTACCTCCTCTGGCTCTTCTCTCTCCCTTTGAGACTCACCACTGCTCAGCCTGCTCCCCAGGAGGAACTCTCCAACCACCACACTGGCTGGGAGATCCAGGTGACTTTATTCTTTGGGACTCACCAGTGTCCTGTCAGCTGTCTAACTGGGACCCTCTAGTTTTCCTACCCAGCCTGAGACCCAGGACCAGTGCACACTGCCAGAGAAACTTCTTCCAACTTTCTCCGCCAAGGTGATGCAGACTTTAGATTATAGCTGACAACCAGAAAAACTGGGTTAGAGGCTGTAGCCCCAATACCAGATAGAGAAAATCGAAATCCTAACCTGCTGTGAATCAGCTCCCTCCTGAACACTGTAAACACCTCTGCCGAAAAGAAGAGGGCCTTAAACAAAACAGAAAAAAATAAACTCAACCAATAACCAACTCCAGATGCACAAATCCCAACTTTGAAATGAAAACAACACAAATAAATGAAATAACACATCTCTACCAAAAAACAAAAACATAAAAAAAATCCAAAATTAAATGGTCGAGAGAAAGCCCGAACTGATCTACTTTGATGATCAGATGGTCAAACACCCTAGCTGTTGTGCTAGAACTCTCATCCAATGACTGATAGAAGCAGATGCAGTGATCCACAGCCAGGCCCCAGGTGGAGCTCCAGGAGTCCAATTGTTGAGAAAGAGGAGGGATTGTATGAGTGAGAATTGTTGAGACCAAGATTGGAAAAAGCACAGGGACAAATAGCCAAACTAGTGGAAACACATGAACTATGAAACAATAGCTAAGGAGCCCCCAACTGAATCAGGTCCTCTGGATAAGCAAGACAGTTGATTAACTTGAACAGCTTGGGAAGCCCTCAGGCAATGGGACCTGGATCTGTCCTTAGTGCATGAGCTGGCTGTTTGGAACCTGGGACCTATTCTGGGACACTTTGCTCAGCCTGGGCTAAGGGAGGAGGGGAATGCACCAACCTTGATTGAATCTACCAGGCTGAGCTGAATCCCCAGGGGAGTCCTGGCCCTGGAACAAATGGAAATGAGGGGTGGGGTGGGGGGAGGGCAAGGTGGGGTCTGGAGGAGGGAGGACAGGGGAATCCGTGGCTGATATGTAAAATTAAAATAAATTATAAAATAAATTTAAAAAAAGAAAAAAAGATACAAACCTTACAGTAACAGATCATTTTGAAAATGACTTTGAAAGACTCTCAAAACAGTCAAAGACTAAAAGAACAGTGAAATAACAAAGTCAATAGAAGATATTAAAGTAGAGTTTAAGAAAATCTAAACAGAAATGATGCTGGAGATGGAAAACTCAATAAACTGTTTAAAAAGCTCAGTGGAGTCAGGCATGATGGTGCACACCTTTGATCCCCAAACTTGGGAGGCAGAGGCAGGAGGATATCTGTGAGTTGGAGACCAGCCTGGTCTACATAGTAAGTTCCAGGACAGCCAGAGATACATAGTGAGACCCTGTCTCCAAACAAAATGAAATGAAACAAAACAAAATTCCTTGTAAAGCCTCACCAACATAATGGGCCAGGTAGAAAACAGAGAGCTGGGGATGGAAGACCAAGTAGAGAAATTGTGTCATTAGGAAAGGTCAAGGAATTTAACCAGAAGTATGAACAGGACATGGGAGTTTGGGGATACGACAAAAACACACAAAGTATCGGTGTTAGAGGATAGAAGAAAGAGAAGAACACCAAAGCAAAATACTACTCACCCAAAAAAAGAAAACAAAATCTAATTTTAAAATGGGCAAAAGCCACTTGTCATCAGAGAGGCATCATCTAGCAAATGCAGAGACCCACAGCCAAACACTAGGCAGAGCCAGAGGGGGAGGAAGGATGTAGGAGCCAGAGGGGTCCAGGACACCATGAGAACACGGCCCACAGAAGCAAGTAGACAGGGCTCATAGGTGCTCCAGAGACCAAAGAGATAAACATGGACCCTGTGTGGGTCTGAGCTGGGTTCTCTGCATATGTTAGGGTTTTGCAGCTTGGTGTTCTAGTGGGACTCCCAGCAGTGGACATCGGGGTGTCTGACTCTGTCCTTTGTGGTTGGGGCACTTTTCCTCCATGATATGAGGGTTCATGCCCCGTCTTTTGTATCTTGTTAGGTCATGTTTGCTGAATGTTCCTGTGCGGTGGATATTGCTCTGTATAAATAAAATGCTGTTTGGCCAGTGGCCAGGCAGGAAGTATAGGCGGGACAAGAGAGAAAAGAATTCTGGGAAGTAAAGGCTGGGGCGGAGAGATAAGGCCAACCACCACCATGACAAGGAAGATGTAAGGTACTGGTAAGCCACGAGCCATGTGGCAAAGTATAGATTAATAGAAATGGGTTAATTTAAGACAGAGGAAGTAGATAACAAGAAGCCTGCCACGGCCATACAGTTTGTAAACAATATAAGTCTCTGTGTGCTTTCTTGGTTGGGTCTGAGCGTCTATGGGCCTGGCGGGTGAGAGAGATTTGTCATTACTGTGGGCCAGGCAGGAAAACTCTAACTACATTCCTGGGAGGCCTGCTCCTTTTTTCCTTCCTCCTCCTATTTTTTTAAGATTATTTATTATGTACACAGGCCAGAAGAGGGAGCCAGATCTTGTTACAGAATGTTTGAACCACAGTGGTTCCAGGGAATTAACTCAGATCCTCTGGGAGAATAGCCAGTGCTCTTAACTGCTGAGCCATCTCTCCAGCTCCCTCCTTTCTTTTTAAAAGGGGAAACAAAGGTGGAGTTGATCTGAGGGAGAAGGGAGATATGGGGAAGAATGGGGAGGCATGTAGGGAGGAGAAACTGAGCTTGAGGTGCAATGTATGAGAAAAGAATAAAAGTTTGTAAAAAAGACAGCAAAAAAATGTGGGGAAAGGCTTCAAACAGATGTATTTCCAAAGAAGATAAAGAAATAGTGGATAAAAACACATAAATAAAAAGTTCAATGTCATTAACCACTGTGGAAATACATATCAAGATCACAGTGTCATCTCCACTGCCATGACCATTTCTAATGAAAGCTATATAGATATTCAAGGGTTCCCTGGGCACCTTACAGACAGCTATAAAAGCCCACACAGCATCTGGAGCCTCCTTGACACCACACAGACCAGCTGAGATCTCATAGGGAACGCCAGATGGAGACTTTGGGACACACAGAAGAATATTTCCCACAGACACACAATCTCAAAGCCTGGTGAGCTTGTTATGTTTTTGTCAACTTGACAAAATCAAGGGCCATTTGGGAAGAGGGAATCTCAATGAGAAAATTGAGAAGCACTAGGAAAACCAGGGAAGTTAATCATGATGGATAGTTGTAACCTGCTTTCTGCCCAGAAGTTTGGGAATGGAGGTGTCCCATAGCCCAGGTGATCTCTGCATGATCTATAGGTCCAAGCCATATCTACCTCCCACAAGCCCCAACAAGCAGGACCAGAAGTTGTTAACAGTCTAGATGACCTCTGTGCTATCTACATGGCCAAGGTATCCCCAAGATACTCATATATAGGACCAGAGATGGTTAATAATCTAGGTGACCTCTGTGCTTTCTATACTACAGAACCACACCAGATACTCTCCTAGGTTCTTAAGATAACACATGTGGCCTATCTACAGAGCCCAGTTTCATGGAAGAACTGACATGTGCTTTGAGAAAAGTTTCTATGTAATCATGTCTCCTTGTACACACAGAAACTTTTTTAACCAAATTGTACTGTATTTAAACAGTCTCAAATAATCTGACTGGAATCAGAGTCTTGAAGTCTGAACCATCACAGCCTCCTGAGTTCTTTTGAACAGGATTTCCTTCTTGCCAACATTGATCATTACTGTGTGGGCCATGGCATTTGCAGAAATCTGACAGCCTGTAGATAAGTCTGTGGCACATTTTCTTGATTTAAAATTGATGTGGAAGTGCTAAGTCCACTGTGAGGAATGCCAGCCCTGAATAGGTGGTCTTGAACTGGATCAAAGAAAAAGTTGAACAAGCCTTGGGAACAAGCTAGTAAATAGCAGTTCAACATGGCCTCTGTTTCAGTTCCTGATATGACCCCCATTCATAGGACTCCATACTGGAAGACAAAAGAAACCCTCTCCTCTCAATGTTACTTTGGTCATGGTGTTTCTCACAGCAATAGAAAGCTAACTGAGACACCTGATTCCAACCAGTCCCAACACCTAGAGGTTCCTCCCATAGGCCTACTCCAACATTCCATCTTCTTCCCATGTCTCTAAGGATGCTGCTTTACCTCCTGAGTGCCCCTTCCCTCCTGGTTTCACTCAGAGGGAAAGACGGGGTGGTCACAGGGGAGGAACATAGACAGATGACATCCCAGAAAGGTCAAGAGGACATTGTCAGACCACAGTCATAGCTCAGCCCACACAGGAAGTTAGTGAGTCTTCCTGAGACTATTCATAGAATGATGAAACCCACATCCTCTCTTTAGGACACACAGATCAGCCCTTCCTGCATACCCAGCACATGAAACTTTTGATTCCTGGATCAGACACTTGATTGGAGACACCAGTAACAGTGGTTCCATCCCCTTCCTAGTCATCATTCAGCTGGTTCCTTTCCAGTCCTCACAGACATCTCTGTCACCTTCCTGCTGGGAGTAAATCCCACCTTCCCAGAGCAGTGAGAACAAATGGCAGATGGGCTCAGTGTGTTTCTGTGTCACAAGAGGAAAAACATCGTTGGGTTTAGGAAGCACAGGGTCTCTCTCTGGTTCTGACAGGGACAGGGACAGGACATGGCAGAGGTCAGTCCTGTGGTGACCTTTGTTCTCTCAGGCCAAGTGTTCCTGATTACCCTTTCTACTCAAAGACAGTTCTAGAGGACTGGACCATGAAGAGAGAAAGGGGGAGAGAAACAGAAGGCCCACATAAGAGGGAAGACGAGGGGCAGAGTCAGGAACACAGATCTTGTCCTCAGCTGAAGTGACCTTGGAGGTGCTGCCTCTTGCCAGGAAGCTCAACTTCAAAGGACAACAAAGCTGACACAAGAGCAGCAGGCCGTGGGAGCCATGCTGGAGTTGAAGCTCTTCTCCATAGTCAGGGAGAATTGAAGTTCCTTTCAACCTCATCATGCACAGGTGTGTCCCTTGGTGGTCCCTTGGCAGGGGTTCCTACTCACAGGAGAGGGGACCATTTCCTGGGAGTGGTCAGTCTGACCAACAGGTAGGATGGAGGCAGGATGGTCCAGCTGGTCTCTCCCTGGGGCTGAGATGGATAAGTGTCTGATCTAGACTGGAGAGAAACACACTGGGCTGGAAGTCTTGTCGAAGGAGTAACTTGCTTTAATTGCATCAGGAGTGAACTTATATAGGTTGGGGTGATGGGGGAGGTGGGGTGAGGATAGCGGGCCAGTGAGATGATGCCATCTCAGCAGTTACTTGACCGATTCTAGGTCAGGTAGTGCTGAGTCACTCATATTTGGAAGTCATGTCCCAGGACAGGTCACCAAACTGGAGTTAGGCTTGGGAAGTTACACTGGACCTCATGCCCGGGCCTTATAGGACCCTACAATACAGAGAGAGAGAGAGAGAGAGAGAGAGAGAGAGAGAGAGAGAGAGAGAGAGAGAGAGAGAGAGAGAGAGAGAGAATTGCAGCTCCTTTCAAACCCATCATCTTGGTGGTCCCTTGGCAGGGTTCCTACTCACAGGAGAGGGCACCATTTCCTGGGAGTGATGGGAAGAAGGAAGCACAGGGAATGGCTGGGTCTCCTGGGGAGGACAAGAGCCTGGAAAGGGACACAGGGCTTCTCGTTGGGGCATCAAAGGAGATGACACAGAGGGACAGAGGCTCAGCAACAAGCTCTCCCTGAACAGGAATTAGTGTGGACAGGGAGTGACTTTGTTTGCTCTCTTTTGCTGTGATAAAGACCATAACCAAAAGCAACTTGGGGAGCAAAGGGTTTGCTTGGCTCATATATCTCAAGTCACAATCTATTGAGGGATGCTGAGGCAGGAGCTGAAGCAGAGACCACAGGAAAGTGCTGCTTACTGGCTTGTTTCTCATGACTTACTCAGCCTACTTATACAATCCGGGACCATGTGCCCTGGGGTGGCACCACCCACAGTGATCTGGCTCCTCCCATCTACATCAACTGTAAGTCAAGAAGATGACCCCACAGACTGCCCTACAGGACAATCTTATGGAGGCATTTTCTCAGTTGACATTTCCTCTTCCCAGATGAACCTAGTTTGTGTCAGGTTGACAAAAACAAAACAAACAAACAACAAAGAAGTGACCAGTACAAGGAGGACAAACATAAGTGATCCCATTCTAAGTTGACCACCATTGGCCTCTGCAGTCTGAAGACACAGTGCACAGCTGGGTCTGGGCAACTCTCCACATAAAAACAACCCAGGCATTAAACATTGTCCTTGGCTCCTAGCAATGCTCTGGAACACTCATTCATTCTCCCACAGTGAAGATCAGACTAGTCCTCTCCTCACAAAGCCAGAGTTCCAGGAGACAGGAAGACAGGACAGGAAGGACATCTAGAGGGGGAGGTCAGAGGTTGAGAAAAGCCATGGTGGGAAGAGCAGGGAATGGTCAAAAGTGAAGAACCATGGTCTAGATGAGCATGTCAGGGAAGGTATCCCCCAAATTATATATACCCCAAAACTTCTGAGTGTGCGCAAGGATCTGAAGATAGTGAGGGGTTGAGATATATAGACATCTAAGGAGAGAGTTCCATTCAGAACAAATTATAAGACTAAAGACTGAGTGGATAGAGACCATCCCACAGACTTCAACCCAGTAGCATGCAAATGCACACACACACACACACACACACACACACACACACACACACACACACACACCAAAGCTCAGTGGTGAACATACCTGCTTAGAACCTGCAGCCCACCTTTCTAAAAAATACATAAGCCCTAATGTTTTTGGGGTTTGGGTTGTTTTGAATTTTTTTTCTGTTTTGACAGCATTTTTATTCTTCTTTCTCCTTTTTTATTTATTATATTTGTGTTTTAATTTTACACATCCACCATGGGTTCCCCTGTCTTCCCCCCTCCCGCCCCACCCCCACCTTCCCCCCATCCCCTCCCCTTCATTCCCATCTCATCCAGGGCCAAGACTCCCCTGGGGATTCATTTAAACCTGGTGGATTCAGTACATGCAGGTCCAGTCCCCTCCTTCCAGGCTGAGTAAAGTGTCCCTGTGTAAGCCCAATGTTTCAAACAGCCAGCTCATGCACTAAGGATAGGTCCAGGGGCCACTGCTTAGGTGCCTCCCAAACAGTTCAAGCTATTCAATTGTCTCACTTTCTGGAGGGCCTGATCTAGTTAGGGGCTCCACAGCTTTTGGTTCATAATTCATGTGTTTCCATTTGTTTGTCTATTTGTCCCAAATCTTGGTCTCAACAATTCACACTCTTACAGTCCCTCCTCTTTCTCGACAATTGGACTCCTGGAGCTCCACTTGGGGCCTGGCTGAGGATCTCTGCATCCACTTCCATCAGTTATTGGATGAGAGTTCCAGCATGACTGTTAGGGTGTTTGGCCATCTGATCACCAGCCTAGGGCAGATCTGCCTTTCTCTCGACCATTGCCAGCAGTCTACAGAGGATGTATTGTTGTGGTTTTCTGGGGACCTCTCGAGCACTTTGCTTCTTCCTGTTCTCATGTGGTCTTTATTTATCGTGGTCTGTTAGTCCTTGTTCTCCCTTTCTGTTCTTGATCCAGCTGGGATCTCCTGCTCCCCTAAGTTTTCTTTCCCTCAAATCTTGCCCTTCATTACTCCCACTGTCGTCCAGGTTGTTCATGTAGATCTCATCCATTTCTCTGTCATTGGGCGATCCCTGTGTCTTTCCTAGGGTCCCGTTTTCTAGGTAGCCTCCCTGGAGTTGTGTAGCAGTCTAGTCATCTTTGTTTTACATCTAGTATCCTACTATGCTTGGGATTTAGCTCAGTGGTAGAGCACTTGCCTAGCAAGTGCAAGGCCCTGGGTTCAATCCTCAGTTTTTAAAAAAAGAATCAAATTATTTTTAACAAGAAATTTTCTACCCACTCCTAATACCATTCACAGAGACCCCCGACTACCTCCCCCAGACCCCCAGCCCTCTTTCCCAAGGCACCCCACATCCCCACATCCCCCAAATTGAGGTTTCCCATGGGGAATCCACAGAGGCCAGCATACTGAGCCTAGGCAGGTCCAAGTTCCTTCCCACTGCAGAAAGGATTTGCAAGGCATCACACCACAGGCACTGGATTCCCAGAAACCTGCCCATATACTAGGGACAGATCCTGACCCCCCTGTCTGGGTGTCCCCCCAAAACAATTCAAGCCAAACAACCATCATCTGAATCCAGAGGGCCTAGTCCAGCCCCATGGAGGCTCCACCCGTCCACAGTTCATGGGCTTCCACTAGTGTGACCTGTCATCTCTGCACATCCTCCCATCATGATCTCGATGTCCCTTGCCTGCAGAATCCCTTCTCTCTCTCATCAATTGGATTCCTGGAGCTCAGCCTGGTGCCTGGCAGTGGATCTCTGCATCTGCCTCCATCAGTGACTGGACAAAAGGGCCCTGATGTTGATTGCTGTTTTAGTTAGGGTTTCTATGGCTGTGAAGAGACACTGTGACTATGGCAATTCTTATCAAGGTAAAGCACTTACTTGGGGTGGTATACATTTTCACGGTTGAGTCCATTATCATTATGGTGGGACACAGTGAATGCAAGCAGGCATGGTGCCGGAGAAGTAGACGAGCATCCTACATCATGACTTGCAGGCAACAGGATGTGGTCTGAGATCCTGAGCGTGGCTTGAGTATATATGAGAATCCCACAAAAGCCTGCCTCTACAGTGACACATCCTCCAACAATGCCACACCTACTCCAACAAAGCCATACCTCCTAATAGTGCCATTTCCTATGAGCTTAAGGGGACCAACTACACTCAAACTGTCACAATGGGTTTCTCTGTTTTCACTGTTAGTTTCACTTTTAACAGCCCTCTCCCACTGCTGCCCTGCTCCTTACTAATCAATGCCACCTCATGCTGCTGAAGAGAAGAACATGCTTCTATTTGTCCACAGTCAGAGAGTGATGTGTATGCTTTTACTGGTACAATGGGATAATTCTAGGCAAAAGCCAAGAAATTGCATGTTATTAAAACTACTCATTCAATTAATCCAGGACCTGAACACAATGGGAGAGAAACAATATTCTGTAATGCATGCTGCTGCAGAACGTCATCCAGAAGGACATACTACACACAGAGATCAAGAGACACCTGTGCGGTTTCATGTACACCATGAAGAATGACTCTCTGTGACCTCTGGATGCAGGTGGGATTAATTCCACCTCACACACAAGACTGACAGCTTGGACACTGTCCAATTGCTCCTTGCATTTGTACTCCCATGTTGGGGTTTGAGCATTTAGTGTTGTGGTGGCCACAGAAACTCCATTTTATGCTAGGCATCCATCTTGGTACCCACTAGCCATTTGTCTCTGACTTCAGTCCCTGGAAGATAAGTTCCTGGAAAACCTGTCTCAGTGAACTGCCCCTCTCCCCGAAATCTACAACTGTGACTTTCTGCTTGTTATGACTGAATGACTTAACTTACAGAACATACCACTGTTTGCTTTCTTGAGTAGATACTGAAGGTCTTCTTCTGGTTTTCGTCTTTAGAAATCCTTCCCTGACCTCCCTTCTCACCACAGCTCTAGTTTGGCACAGAGATTATTGTCCGTCTAGCAGCTAAGGAATAAATATTTTAAACATGATTAGACTTTTCCCAGGTGCCGTAGACTCCAGACACTTAGCAGACACACTGCAAAGGTCAGAACCCCCATGAGAATCTATCCAGTGAGAGCAGGACCTGTGGAATGGTAACTCAACAGGGAGACTATCTTCAGCCAGACACTTGGGGTTCCCCCACCAGCATGGCCCTCAGAAAGATCCTGTGGGTGTCAGGCAGGGCCTCTCTGGGAGATCTATGGCTTCATCACAATGAGGTGAGAATCCGGAAGGCCTGGCTCCAGACCTCTGTTCCAGCTTCAACTCCAGGTGACCATGGAGAGCTTGTATCCAGGGCTAGAATTTGACTTCCTGTTAGAGATGACAGGAAACAAGTCCTTACTGACTGTCCAAGACTCATAGAGTGAAAAACCAGCTGTACACTGCCAAGGCATCTGCAGTTCATAGGTCACCCGGGCATCTCCTTCTCCTGAGTCTCAGTGGACAAGTGCCAGGATGTAAGCCAACTCTTCTGATGGGTTTAGGAGACTTCACAGGAAGTTCACGTTTATGGTCATGATATAGCCATAAACTCATGAAATCACAGCAGCACAAGACCAGTGTAAGCCTGGCCCATCAACAGCACACTACAGACCAGAGAGGGGCTCGAGAGGCCACAACCCTTCCTCAGAACCCATTGGTAATTAATGGCCACTGACGGATGGGAAATTATTTTCTTCAGTGCTTAATTTTCTATTCTATAGGAACTTCACAGGTGTCCCTTGATCCATGTGTGTAGAAATTAACCACCTCACCATCCGTGCTCGTGTAAGAAAGCCTAAATAACACAATGTTGAACACACAGACAAAGATGGAGGCCCAGTGAGATAGCTTGCCTACTAAGAGCACTTGCAGCACAAGACTGATGACCTGAGATTAACTTCCAGAATTTATGTAAGGATGGAAAGAGAGGACCAACTGAAAGTTACCATCTGACCTCTGCATACTGTGGTGTACACCCACACTCATTCACATCCACCCACCCCCCCCCACCCCCACACATATGTATATTTAGACATATAGACATATATATATATATATATATATATATATATAATAAATTAATATGCACACATGAAACACGTAGGAGGGGAGCATTTTAGGAAGAAGAGGTCAGCAGGACTGGGAAGTGATGAAAGAGTAATGGGGTTGTATATGACCAAGATACATTTACATGTATGTGTATGTGGGCTTGTATCAAATAATGAATTTTAAACGTGTTTTAAAGAAAGTGTCTGCAATTCTCTTCACTCTATGAAGAAAAAGAAAGATACTTAGGACACAAAATAGACTCTCTCGACCCTTCATTTGAAATCTCGAAAAAGAAAAAAAAGAATAGAGAATTGGTTTACCTCCTTAGGCTTTCTGAGAAGCAAATGGACACAATATTTTTTGATCTTTTAAAGGACATAAAATATTTTAAAAGATTTTCAAATATGGAAAATTAGTTTGTTTTTAAATTCTAAAATAATTTCTTATGAAGTGCTAAAGTTGATTTTGTGATGAGTATTGACCTTAGTTTAGTCAGATTTAGTATGTGTGCTGGATAATTCTATGTCAACTTGATGCAGGCTAGAGTCATGTGAGAAGAGGGAACACCAGTTGAGAAAATGCCTCAATAAGATCTGGCTGTACATCTTCAACAAATGATGCTGGCATAGCTGAATGTTCACATGTAGAAGAATGGAAATAGATCTATATCTATCTCCCTGAACAATACTCAAATCCAAGTGCATCAAAGACCTCAACATAAATCTAGTGACACTAAATTTAATAGAAGCAAAAGTGGGAAGTAGTCTTGAATGCATTGGCACAGGAGACAACACCCTGAATATAACACAGTTAGTACAGAAACTGAGATCGAAAATTAATAAATGGGACATCCTGAAACTGAAAAGCTTTTGTAAGGCAAAGGACATGGTCAATAAGACAAAGCAACAACATACAAAATGTGAAAGATCTTCACCAACCCCACGTCTGACAGAGGGCTGATCTCCAAACTCAAAAACTAGACATCAAAATAACAAATAATTCAATTTAAAAATGGGGTACAGATCTAAACAGAGAATTCTCAACAGAAGAATCTTAAATGGCTAGGAAACAACTTAAGGAAATGTATCAACATCCTTAACCGATCAGGGAAATGGGAAATCAAAACAACTCTGAGGAGGTTGGGAGTTTAGCTCTGTGGTGGAATGCCTTGCCTAACAACGGCAAGGCCCTGGGGTCAGTACTCAGCTCTGGAAAAATAAAAAGAAAAGAAACAACAACTCCTGAGATACCATCTTACAACCTCTCAGAATGGCTAAAATCAAAAAACATTGATGACAGCCCGATATTGGAGAGATGAGGAGAAAGGGAACACGCCTCCCTTGCTGGTAGGAGTTGCAAACTGTACAAACCACTTTGGAAACCAGTTTGAAGGTTTTCTCAGAAACATGGGAATGCAAATCTACCTCAAGAACCAGCTATGCCAATTTTGGACATATACCCAAAGGAAGCTCAATCATCACACTACACTTGCTCAACTATGTTCATAGAAGACTTTTTTGTGATAGCCATAACCTGAAAACAACTTTGATGCCCTCAACCAAAACATGGATAAAGAAAAATGTGGTACATTTCCACAATAAAGTATTCAACAGTATCATGAAATTTTCAGGCAAATGGATGGAACTAGAAAAAAATCGTCCTGAGTGAGGTAAACTAGACTCTGAAAGACAAACATGGTATGTATTCACTCATAAGTGGATATTAGATGTAAAGCACAGGATAATCAGACTGCAATCCACACCACGAGAGAAGCTAGGTAACAAAAAGATCAATAAGAGGAACACATGGATTTCCCTGGGAAGGGGAAATACATGAGATCATCTGGGTAAACTGGGAGTGGGGGTGGTGGGAAAGAAGGAAAGGGATGGAGGGATGGGAGCATGAAAGAACATACTGGTTGAGCTGGGATGGGATGGAGGGGGACAGTAAAGAAAGAAATATCTTGATAAAGGGGCCATATGGGAGTTATAGAGAAATCTGTTGCAAGGGAAACTCCCAGGAATCCACAAGGATGACCCCAGCTAAGACACTGGCAATAGTGGAGAGGGGCCTGAACTGGCCTTCTCCAGTAATCAGAGTGGTGACTACCCTAGTTGTCATCCAAGAGGCTCCATCCAGTAAATGATGGAAGGAGACACAGAGATCCACAATCAACAGCTGGCCAAGCTCCAGGAGTCCAGTTGAAGAGAGGGAGGGGGGATTGTATGAGCAGGGGAGGTCAAGATCAGGATGTGGAAACCCACAGAGACAACTGAAACTAGCTAGTGGGAGCTCACAGACTCTGGACCAACAGCCAGGGGGCTTCATGGGACCAACCTAGGCCCTCTAAATGTGGGTGACAGTTGTGTAGCTCTGTCTATTTGTAGGGCCTTGAGCAGTGGGATCAAGTGTTCCTGGTTCTTCAGTTGGCTTTTTGGAACATATTCCCCATGATAGGATGCCTTGTGAAGCCTTGATGCAGACACAGGAACTAAGTCCTGCCTCATCTTGATATGTGATGCTTTGTTGACTCCCATGGGAGGCCTGTCCATTTCTGAATGGAGGAGGAGAGGATGGATGTGAAGGGGGATGGGAGGGGAGGGAAGGGAATCGGAAGTGAGGAAGGAGGGGAAACTGTGGTTGGTATGTAAAATAAATGGAAAAAAATAACAACAAAAAAGATTGGTCTGTAGGCAAGCCTGAAGAGCATTCTTAATTAGTACTTGATGGGGGAGGGCCCAGCCCATTGTGGGTGGAGCCATTCCTGGGCTGGTGGTCCTGGTTTCTATAGGAAAGCAGCCTGAGTAAGCCATGAGGAGCAATCCATTAAGCAGCACTCTTCCAGGGCCTCTGCATCAGCTCCTGCCTCCAGGTTCCTGTCCTGACTTCCTTCAATGATGAACAATGATATGGAAGTGTAAGCTAAATAAAACCTTTCTTCCCACAATTTCTTTTTGATCACGTTGTTTCATCACAACAATAGTAACCCTAAGACAGTTAGTTTATGAATTAAAACTACAAACTGAAATGACAACCTACAGAACAGAAAAACATACTTGGTAGTCATCTATACGGTACAGCTTTTGTGTTCAGAAAAAATAAATGATACAACTCAGAAGAAAAAGTGATCCCTAGTCATCAGGGAAATGGAAATTAACTCTACTGTGAGATATCAGTACACCCCAGGCAGACTGGCTCTAATCAAAATATCTGACAACAAATGTTGCAGAGGATGTGGAGAAGAGAAGTCACTGCTGGTGGGTGTGAAAATTAATACAGTCATTATATAGAACTTGTGGAAGTCCCCCAAGACATTGGAAATACCACACAACTCAGCTATTTTACTGGGAATATACCCAGAGATCCTGCACCCTACCATAGAGATATTGGCACCACATGATTGCTGCTGCTCTGTTCAATATAGCAAGGAGATGGAAACAATCTAGATGTCCATCCACAGACGAGTGCATAATGCAAGTCTAGTGCATGTACCAAATGAAATATTATTCATCTCTAGAGAAAAATGAAATCACAAAATTTACAGGGAAGTAGATAGACTTAGAATGTACACTGTTAAATGAGATCACCCAATCTCAGGGAAAACCACATGTTCTTTCTTGTGTGTGGATCCTAGCCTATATACTGTGTGCATGTACATATGTAATTAAATATGCAGAGGTATGGTACAGCATTTAGTAAGAGGAACATGGAAAGGGTAATTTCAAAGAGACAAAGTACTCCCTAGTGAGTTCACACACATGTTGCACTTTGTGTGGGTCCTCTGAATGCTTGCTCTCTCAACATGGAACACAGTTTTGATGTAAAACAGGTTTTTTAACAAGCAACATTCACATGTAAATCTGTGCTGCCACCTTAATGGGAGCCCAAATTTGAAGTTATGTTTTTCATCTTTTTTTTTTGTTGAGCTGAGGATCAAACCGAGGGCCTTGTGCTTGCAAGGCAAGTGCTCTACCACTGAGCTAAATCTCCAACCCCATCTTTTAAATGTCCCTGTACAATGCAGTTCATGTAAGTGCTACCAACATAGGGAACATTATTCTTTAAACAAGAAATCCAGCTATAACAATTACAGTGAATGAAGGCATCCAAAGGAGCTTAAATCATAACAATAGGGGAATTTTTGAAAATTCCAGGGAATGCTGACTCACTGCCCCTGAATCTCAAAGACTAGCACACCAGGAATTACCAACACTGAAAACTTTGCAGTGTTTGGTTTGGTTTTCATTTTATGTTGTAAGTCTAGAATGTGTTATTGTTAGTGAATGAATGTACTTTGCTTTAAAATTTAAAGCTGGAATAAGACAATTTTAGAGTTAGCAAAGGACTTGGATATTCCTGCCCCGAACAAGATACACACACAAAAAAATCTAATAAAAATTCATGGGAAAGGGGGCTCACCATCATCAGTACTCCTGGAACTGCAGATCAAAATGGAAATGAGTCTCACCTCAGCTATTATGGTCTCCAGCAAAAATCTACCTAGATCTTCAAAGGCAGCTGCTCACTGGGACCTTCCTGGGAAACTTGGTTCTCAGCTTGATTCCAGCATTTGGAGCTTGGCTACCATCCTCATAGTAGCCCAAACATGAGCTGCAGGTCTCCTCATGAACAATAGGAGGCAAAAATAAACCAAATATTCAACAGGGAAACTCTCCTTGAGGTGTGAACCTATCTTGCAGCCTTGTTTCCATTCCAGGTCCAACAGACCTGGAGCTCCCTCACATAATCATTTCACTTAGGCCCCCACTGTGCCAGGAGACACTATGTAGTCCCCTCCCTCCTCTCATCACCCATGAGGAAAGACAGGGAGATCACAGGGCAACCACCAAGGAGAGCAAAGGCAACCCAGAAGGACAGGGAGGGCATGGGCAGACCAGAATCACATTCTGCCAGCAAAGGAAGCTGGGGGTGGAGGAGTCTCCCTGCTGCCCTCCATAAGAAGCTGAAGCACAGGGTCCTCTTCCTAGCACATGCAGGTCACCTCCTCCTGCACAGCAGAATCTGAACCCCTGAGATAACAGGTATTCCTTCATCAGACACCTGACTGGTGACACCAGTGATGACAGGTCTGGGCCCTCCATAGGCATCACTCAGCTGGACCTTTTCCTGCCCCTAGAGTAGATGGTCTCTCTCTGCTGGGAATAAATCCCACCCTCGCTGAGCATTGAGATCACAGGGCTGACTGGGTCTGCTAGGATTTGGGTTCTCAAGGAAATACACTCTTGGCTATAGGAAGTTCAGGGACAAGGCCCTGGGGTGAGTTGCTGTTCTTTCAGGACACAGGACTTCTCAGCCTTTTGGCTCAAAGTATGTTCTAGAACACTGAACAACAAAGGAATAGAAGGATGGGAGGCAGCACTCACAGAAGAACAGAGCATTGTACACACACAGACTCCACCCCCAGACCATCTGACTCCAGTAAGTGCCCTCCTCTGGGAGGAGGCTGAGGTCTAGGAATAAAAGCAGAGCAGACACCAGGAGAGACAAGGTTGGCAGCAGCCTGAGAGACAAACCTCCTCTCCAGAGGAAGAGCCTAGCCCACAGCAGAGACTATGGAGCTCACCTCAGCCCCTCTCCACAAAGGACAGGTCCCCTGGAGAGGACTCCTGCTCACAGGTGAGGAGACATTCCTCAGAAGTAGAGAGTTGGGGAGCTCAGAGACTGGATGGGGTCTTCTGGGAGAGGGAAAGAGCCTGAGAAATGGCATCTGGCTCTGCTTGAAGCCTGAGATCATCAGGAAGCTCACAGTGGATGGGAATTGGGAAGTGGGGAAGAAAAACTCAGTTGCTCCCCACTGTAGATTTGTCAGCACTGGCCACTGTATCCTGAAGACTCAAGTTGACATCTCCATCAGGGTGACTCTCCAAGGAAAACTCAAAGTGGGCGAGTAAACAACATCATTATGTAGGACCCTGAGGAATCTGCAAATAAACCTCAGGATCTGAGACACTCATTTGCTCACAGGTATTTGAGCCAGTTCGAGGTAGAGAGGTTTAAACTAAAATCAAACTAGTCCTCCTCACAAAGCCCTGCTACTATTGGGCAGGAAGACAGAGCAGCAAGGACATCTAGAAGTTGGGCCCAGGGATTGACAAGCATTTCAGAAGAGACAGAGCAGGGAAAGGTCAGAAAATGAAGGCACAGGGTCTTTTAGAGGAGGAGGTCAGACAAGACATGCTACACTCACCATAGATTCTGAGTATGAGTAGGGATCTGAGGGCAGCGAGGGGTAAGCTGTGTAGACACTATGAAGCCAGTATCATAAAGTGGAAAGGTTCAAGGGTACTGATGAATGGGGGTGATGCTGCTGACCTCCACTCAACAGGACACACACACACACCAAGGCTGAGAGTTAAACACCCTCATTTCAAATTTCTACCAAAAGCAAAGGTCATAATATTGATTGATTTTTTTTTCTCTCTTCCCTCTTAGTCTCTCTATTAACCTACTGGAACTCTCCAATCGCTGCCCAAGACTTCACTCTTGAAGCAGTTCCACCCAATGTTGCTGTAGGGAATAACGTTCTTCTAGTTGCCCACAGTGTGCCACCGCATATCAGTATCTTTAACTGGTTCAGGGTATTTAGTGGTGATATGAAGTTAATTGTAGCCTCATATTCTAGAGACTTGAATTCAACAAAAATTAATCGTGCATACCGTGGTAAAATGACAATGAATGATGATAAATCCCTGCTCATCAGGGATGTCAGTAAGGACGACGCAGGAGAGTACGGAACAGTACTGGGATTTAATAACAAAACTGAGAAGATTCAATCTGTGGAGTTACATGTATACTGTAAGTAATTCATTGTAACCTCTGGGTCATGGGTGGAACTAATCCTACTTCACCTGTAGAGCTGTCATGGCTGGATGACTCTGTGTTACGGTCCCCTCATTATGATACAAACATTTAGTAAAAGACACACAGTGGAGAAAACGGCAATAAATCAGGATGCCTCACTTGAATCCACCCTCAGAGAAGAGGGGGTGAGGTAACTGAGCCCAGGCATGTTAGACTCTGCCCAGAGACTTAGCTACTCATCATGAACATAGGACCGTTTGGGACTCAGGCAGAGCCTGACTGAGGAAACCCTGAGAGTCTCACAGAGAGATGACCCCCCCCAATAGCTTTGCTCAAAAACTCCATTCCAGACTGGACCAGGAATCCTGAGAAGCTTGTAGACTGGGTTTGAATTTGATCTCCTGTTGGAGCTGACAGGGGACAATGATGGATTGTAGACTGGGAGCCTGCTGACAGTGAGCCCCTGAGAGCCATGTCTGAGGTAGGTCACCTAGGCATCTCTTCTCCTGAGACACACTGTGCTCAGCATAGGTGGAGAGGTAGGAAAGGCAACCAGCCAGCTCTTCTGGTGGTCTTCTGAGACCTCCTAGGAAGGTCAAGATCCCTAAAGAGATAGAAAGAAAAGTGTACAAATGTCAGTTCCTAGCCTCTGGGGGTCCAGTCTAGGGATTATTTCCTGCAGGCAAACATTAATAAACATTGCTTGGTGGAAGGTAAGGTTGTTGTTCACATTTAAGGTTAACTTTCAGGCATGGCAATGATCATTTACCATGTGTCCTTTTATAGGGAAACTAATACAGGAAACACAGTCACTGAGTAAGAGTCACATAGGTTGTGGATAGCAACCTTTGCTCTTCTAGATCATTTCATGGGATCAGGAATCCCTGATTCATGTCAATCAACATCAAACACCTGACAAGAATGGCCCAAATGTGGCCCAGCATGACCTAAATGTCAGCAAGATCCTGAGCTGTGTGAGATCTCTGATAGGCTGTCAGGTTTCTCAGGAAAGCTCAATGGGAAGACTAATAATAAATATCTGTAGCACAGCCCTGAACAGCAAAGGCTGGGAGGGCTTTAGTTTACACTCAGCAGGGGAGGTCAGTGTAGATGCAGGGACTCAAACCTTATGTCTCAAGGCAGCAATGGGTCTGTGAGGACCAGAAGATAAAATGAGGTCTCTGATTGCAAGTCTTGAGTCTGACCATCACCAAACACTGTAGTTCAGTTCACTCATGGGAAATTCTTTGCTCTTTCCATACACAGTACAGGAGGCCCCATTATCTCTGAGCACTCAGCCTCTCCATCTGCTTTTAATTTGCTTCCTGCCTGATTATTTGAGGATCTGGGTAGGCGGGAAGTTAAGAGACTGTCTCTTGTAAGAGGCCTTTGCAAGAACCAAAATTACCACACATGGCAATCATTTCTCTGTGGTCAGCACAGCACTGCTATCCAAGCCCAGCAGCACAACCAATGATTTCAATCCCATGGAGGGTGAGGATTCAGTAGCATTAATGTGTGATCCTGAGACTCAGAATACAGCCTACATGTGGAGAATAAATGACAAAAGCCTCTTAGAAGAGGACAGTTTGAAGCTGTCTGAGGACAACAGGACTCTTACTTTACTCAGTGTTGTGAGGACTGACACAGGGCCCTATGAACGTGAACCTGGAACCCAGTGAGTGCCTTCCCAAGTGACCCATTCTCTCTGAACATTACCTGTAAGTATTTTCTGTTTCATCCTGGCCCCATCTGCCTAAATACAGAGGTCTAGAGCTACCACACTTGGTCCCAGTCCCATTAGGTTCATGACAAGGAAGTTTCATACAGATAGCAAGACTGACAGGGCATCCTGGCCCAGCCCAAGCATATGTGCACAGGCCAAGCATTGAGCTTAAATGGGTTGCAGGGACTTCTGCCTAGAGAGATGAGGGTGATGGAGACAGGGGACATGTCAGACTCAGGCTCAGTGCACACATGAGTGTGCAGTGGAGATATTTGTGTTTTGTGCTTGAGATAGATCAGGGCTTGTGCATACTGAATGAGTACTCTTCTGCTAATCTGCACCCCAACTCTAGGTGAAATCTGCTCACCTAAGGTTAAAGCACAGCTCAAAGAGATACTATATCCTTCTACAGACCAGGATTTCCCCTTCCCTCTGCTGATATCACACGTGACTTTATTCTGTTTGCTACAGATGGTCCAGATGACCTGATCTGAGCTCCCTCAAATATTCATTTACATTGAAGGACAAATCTCACATATCCTACCACACAGATGCTAACCTACCTGCACAGTACTCTTGGTTTGTCAATGGAGAGCTCCAGTCATCCTCCCAAGAGCTCTGTATTCCCAACATCAATACTAATAATATTGGATCATATACCAGCCTTGTCTATAACTGCCACTGTCCTCAGTAAGACCACAGTCAAGAACATTGTAGTCCTTAGTAAGTGGATCTCTGAAATATCAGCACCAGGTTTGGAGTGGAGTGTTTTAGCTTTCTGGGAAGATACAGAAGCATTTAATTTCCAGGCTATATCTATGTGAACAAGCAAAACTCAGTCTGCCCCCAAGATTCCTGCTCCATCCCTCTGTCTAATGGCCTCCTGGTTCTCTGGTTTCTGGCTGATAGGGATGGAGCATACAATGTGAGGAGGAGGTTCTCCCAGCCTTGGAAAGCCTTAAGTTATGTGAGGGACTTTCCATGGTTAGGAGAGCCTGAAGGTCAAGATTTCTTTCTGTACCTAACACAAGTTTTTCTGTGACCTCCATTTGCATTTTATGACCTCCATGACCTACAAGGAACACCCAGGGCTTTCAACTGTGCTCACATTCTTATTCTCCAAATTGGAGGAGAATATTCCCCACAGATGGGGACTAGACCTCTGCTCATATGTCTGCTCCTGTCTCATGGGTGGGGTCGCTGGCTTGGCTCTGACTCCATGGGATGAAAAGATTTGGTGGAGAAGGTGTCTGGGAGCCCTGTTCTGAGTCAGGGTGAACCATGTCTCTGAGAATTGATGATGCTTTTTTGCTTACTCTTCTCAAGGTTCAAAAAACAAATGTCAGCTGAGCGTGGTGGCTCATACCTTTGATGCCACCACTGAGTAGGGAGAGGCAGGTAGATGCTATGAGTTTGAGGCCAGCCCGGTCTACCTAGCAAATTCCAAGCAAGCTAGGACTGTACAGTGAGACCTTTTCTCAAAAATTATCAGTACTGAGGATTAGAGTGTCAGGCTGTGGTGAGTACTGTGACTATTCACTTTTCCTCTGTAGTATTTAATCCATATTCATGGGGCAAGAAATGTAATTTTTTTTCTACAAACAGAAATTCTTTAGTTAGGGATTTCTCCCAGTCCTGTGGTCTAGCCTTTAAGATTAGTCCCATGACATCTTATTTAACTAAAAAGAAACACCTTAACTCCATGACAAATTATTTAATGAAAAAGAAACAGAAGGTATTTAATAAAAGAGGGACCTGACTGTTCACACTCACAGAAAGTGTGAGCAAGTATTCCCACAAAAATCACTGGGAAATACATTCCCCCCACAATGAGATTTCTAGACATGTGGGTTGAAGAGGCTCCCAGGGTGGAATCTACACAAATACCCTGAGTCAAGTTCTCTGTGACTGATCTTGAGGGGGGTAAGATTCAGCTCTCTTCTTGCAGACCATATCTTCAACCTAAACATGTGATCTTGCAGAGGGCCACTTCATTCTATAGACCCTGGGAGTTCTCTGAGATCTCTGAAGGTGATGGAATCTCATCTGGCCCCATCCCTTGTTTATCCACAGATCCAGTGACTATACCCTTCATCCAAGTCAACCAAACCATAGACAAAGACCTAGTCTCTGTGTTCCTGAATTGCCCGTCAATGGACATTAATAACTCCATTCATTGGTTCTTCAAAGGCCAGAGTCTGAGAATCACAAACAGGATGAGACTGATCGAGAACAACAGCACCCTTGAAATATTCCCTGCCAGGAGGGAGGATTCCGGGAACTATAAGTGTGCAGTATCCAATCCACTCGGGTCCAAGAAAAGTGACCCCATCCAGCTGGACATAATAGGTGAGTGACCATTTTTCCTCCTCTTACTCCACGGTGTTGTGGGGTGGGGGCGGTTTCTTTATCAACAGAGTGCAGACTGGGTCAAAGTCACAGGGAGAAAAACTTGGTTCAAGTTACAAATACAGCCAGCTTGCTGATGGATGCATGTTAATCTTAGGATACAACACCAAGCAAGGTGAGCACAGTGCTGCATGCCTTTAACCCCAGTACACTAGAGGCAGAGACAGTTGGATCTCTATGAGTTCCCAACCACTCTGGTCTTTGTAGCCTGTTTCAGGTTAGCCAGAGCTACATAGTGAGACCCTGTCTCAAAAGAAAGAGAGCATGAAGCAGGAGACATAGAAGTATAAGGCCACTCAACTGAATGGACCAGGCTCTGCTAACTCCACATGAGAGACCTTGCCTTGGAGGAGGTGGGAATTGGGGGTGGATTGGAGGTGAACACTTTAGGGTGGGAGGAGGTAGGACAAGGGAATCTGTGGTTGGTATGTAAAATGCATAGAAAGTCTCTCTATTAAAAAAGGCCAGCACAGATTACATTGTGAGACCTGGTCAATAATAACAATAGATGTCAATATAGCAAATATAAAATACAAATGCAAAGTGATTAAGAGTTTAGGGTCTGAGTCAGACACACAATTCCACCCTCAGAATCTAGTAAAATATTCATGTCACACTATACCCCATACCACACAAATTTGGTTTAGATTATTTTCTTTTTTTGTTTTGTTTTGCTTTTGCTTGTTTCTTTTCTTTTTTTATTATTATTATGTGTTTTAATTTTATACATCAGCCATGGGTTCCCCTGTCCTCCCCACTCCTGCCCCACCCCCATCTTTCCCTCAGCCCCTCCCCTCCATTCCCATGTCCTCCAGGACCAAGACACCCATGGGGATTCATTATAACCTGGTGGATTCAGTACAGGCAGGTCCTGTCCCCTCCTTCCAGGCTGACCATGTGTCCATCTGTAAGCCCAAGTTTCCAAACAGCCAGCTCATGCACTAAGGACAGGTCCTAGTCCCACAGCCTGGGTGCCTCACAAACAGATCAAGCTATTCAATTGTCTCACTTATCCAGAGAGCCTGATCCAGCTGGGGGCTCCACAGCTGTTAGTTCATAATTCATGTGCTTTCTTTTGATTGGCTATTTGTCCCTTATGCTTTTTGCAATCTTGGATTCAACAATCCATGCTCTTGTAGTCCCTCCTCTTTCTCAACAGCTGAACAGCTGGAGCTCCACCTGGGGCCTGGCTGAGGATCTCTGCATCCACTTCCATCAGTTATTGGATGAGTGTTCCAAGACGACTGTTAGGGTGTTTAGTCATCTGATCACCAGACTAGGTCAGATCAGGCTTTCTTTCGACCATTGCAAGCAGTCAACAGAGGATATATCATTGTGGATCTCTGGGGACCTCTTGAGCACTCTGCCTATTCCTGTTCTCATGTGGTCTTCATTTATCATGGTCTGTTATTCCTTGTTCTCCCTTTCTGTTCTTGATCCAGCTGGGATCTCCTGCTCCTCTAAGCTTTCTTTCACTCAAACCTTGCCTTTCATTACTCCCCTGTCGTCCAGGTTGGTCATGTAGATCTCATCCATTTCTCTGTCATTGGGTGATCCCTGGGTCTTTCCTAGGGTCCCGTTTTCTAGTTAGCCTCCCTGGAGTTGTGTAGCAGTCTAGTCATCTTTGTTTTACATCTAATATCCTCCTATGAGTGAGTACATACCATGTTTGTCTTTCTGAGTCTGGGTTACCTCACTCAGAATGACTTTTTCTAGATCCAGGCATTTGCCTGCAAACCTCATGATGTCATTGTTTTTCTCTGCTGAGTAGTACTTCATTGTGTATATGTACCATATTTTCTTTATCCATTCTTCAGTTGAAGGGCATCTAGGTTGTTTCCAAGTTCTGGATTTTCAATACCAAATATGAATACTGCATAGACACTAGTCTTATTCTGTTGCATACAGGATAAATATTGGACGAAACAATACATTTTTCATTGTAGACATACTTTTCCAAGTAGTTTGTTTCCAAGGTTTAGAACCATAAATATAATATCCACAGATAGAAAGGACCCGTATTGAGTTCCTTACTAGGTTTGCTTATTTATTCATTTTGTATGGGTGTTCCCCACCTAGTATGTGGAGGTCAGAGGACAATTTGTGGGAGCCTGTTCTCTGGGGACAGGGAATTGAACTTAAGTAGGTGAGCAAGCCCTTTATCTGGTAAGCCATTTCACTGGCTCACATTTGTTGGTGCATTTATTTCTGTGTGGCATTTGGGGGTAGGTACTATGAGGGAATACAGCAGGCACTCTTTCCAACTGAGCCATCTTGGTGGCCCATATGCTGAATTTCTTATCCTCATGCTAACATTGACAGCATGACCTCCTTGGACAAGACTCTTTTTTTTTTTCTGACAACTGTTTTTTGTGATGTGTTATAGTGTGTGTATGTGTTTGTGTGTTTGTGTGTGTGTGTGTGTGTGTGTGTGTGTGTGTGTGTGTGTGGTTTATGTCACTGGAAAGTTATCTCAATAGTTAAAAGCCCTAGCAGCTCTTCCAGAGGACAGGAGTTCAATTCCCAGCACCCACATGGCAACTTCTTACTGTCTGTAACTGAAGTTCCAAGGAATTCAACACCCTCTTCTGTCCTCCTCAGGTACCAAACATGCTTGTTCTCCAGAGACATATAAGCAGCCAAAATGCCCATATGATGCATCTGTCATCATTCAAAGACATCATTCGAAATCCAATTTCAAGATGCTTTCATCCTGCCTCCTAAAAGTCTGATGACTTTCAGCTCTGATCCATTTTAGGTCTTTGATCCATGTAGTGTTGATTTGTAGATGTTGTTAGGTGAAGGATTAACTTCATTCTTTTACCTGGATATCACATCTTCCCAACATCCCTTGTTTAACTGATTATTCATCTATCATTGAACAGTCTTAGCAGCCTAATCAAAACTCATCTGGACACAGATGTTCAGATGGACAGCAAGAATGCTATCCAATTTCTGTAACTCAATAGAACAACTCTATTTCACACCAATAAATTCAAAACAGATAGGAGAAATGAATGTTTTGAACAAGCCTAAAAAGAAAGAGGTGAAATTCTGGATATGCCAACTGCTGAGATCAGACACACGCATTATAATATATATGCAAAACTGTGCCCCATAAATACACATATTGATTGTTTCAACTAATCTTTTTTTAATTTAATCATGGACGGTGTGAATGAGCTTTCCAATTCTGTGTTCCTGATGTGTATCTCTGCCTTTTATGTCAGTAGTAGACTATTTTTATTGTTTCAGCTCTGTACTAAAATTATGAAATCATGTAGGATGTCCTGCAATTTTATTCTTGTTTTATTTTCAAGATACTTTTAAGGCCAGGTATGGTGGTGCTTGCCTCTAAACCCAGCTCTTGAGAGCAGAGACAGGTGGATTTCTGGGAACAGCTAGAATGGACATTTCTATTTCTGTTCAAAATGCCACTGGGGTTTTCAACTGATGTTCATAGAACTGATAGACTACATTCAGGGATATTATCAACTATTTTTTTTTAAAAAAAGTCTTTTAGGCAAGCTGGCTTATGCCTGAAAGAAGCGGAGGCAGGGGAAACAAACTTCTAAAAGTGCCTACCATAGCCAATTCAAGGCCAACCTGATTAATAATAGTGATATTCTGTATCCAAACAAAAATTAGAAGGCAGAGCTTAGAGTATCGCTCAGTGGTAGTGCTGTTGCTTACCATGCACAAAGCCCTGGGTTCAATCCCAGTACTGCAGAACAACAGTAATAATGAGATTAAGTCTTCCAACCCATCAACCTCAATGGCTGTCATTTCTTGTCTTCTTTCATCATCTCTTATTTGGTAGTTTGCTGAGTGCAAGTCTTTTATCTCCTTGGTGGAGTTAGTTATAAGTATTTTATTCTTTATGGTGCTTTCATAAATAAATACTTTCTTCATTTCCTTTCCAATTGTTCACTGTTAAGGCTGGGACTATTGCTCAGGGACTGAGCATTTTCTGGGGATGCACTAGGCCCTAGGTTTAAGCTCCACTACTGCCAGGAAAAACAAAGTCAAATTGTTCAAGGTCAATAGTAGTATACAGAAATACAGCTCACTTGGGCATGTTCATTTCATTAGCCAACCAATTTACTAGTTTTGCTCATTTAGTTCTGAGATCTTTCTGTAGAATGTTAAGGATTTTCTATGAACAAGATACTGTCATCTACAGATATCTTTAGCACCTCATAGTTGGGCACCTTCATTTCATTGTCTAGGCTAATGGCTCTGTGTAGCACTCCTAAGAGTCTCTTGAACACAAGTGGTCACAGCAGCATCCTGTGATCTTCCTGATCACAGGGTATTAGTGGTGGGATATACTTGTGAAGGTAAGCCTGAGATAACCCTCAGGACATATGCAGATATGATCTCTGTGGAGGCAGAGAAAGGAGGCAGGTCTTAGATTGCAGAGCAGTTCCAACCGAGTTTCTCCAAGTTTGAGGCTGAGTTCTCCACAGTCACCAAGCAGAGGGGAATGGGGTCTTACAGAGTCTGCCTTGCTTTCCTACCCCAGTGCAGAAATCATGGTCTCTGTAGAGGAGCTGGTACATTGAGAGTCAATATCCTTGGCCCTCTGTCACTTAGATCACAGCCACAAGAGACCACTTACTCATGGCTGCCACAACTGAGACCCTGATGTAGACATGGGAACACTGGATATTCAACACACAAAATCACAGTCTCTGTGTCTCACATTCCCACAGCTTCACGTGATTGCCTGGATGAAACTGATGGAATTCGAGGATTGGAAGAAAGAGGGAGAACTAACCTAGAAACACAGTGTTTTATTGAGTATTTTGCATCAATGTTCATGAGGGAGATTGGTCTGTAATTCTCTTTCTTTGTTGCATCTTTGTGTGGTTTCTTTATCAGGGTAACCATAGCCTGATAAAAAGAGTTTGGCAATATTCTTTCTGTTTCTACTGTGTGGAACAATTTGAAGAATATTGGTATTAGCTCATCTTTGAATATCTCATAGAATTCTGTGCTGAAACCATCTGGTCCTGGGCTTTTTGGTTGGGAGACTTTAATGACTGTTTCTATTTCCTCAAGGGTATTAGGTCTATTTAAATTGTTTATCTGGCCTTGATTTAATTTTAGTATATGGTATCTATACAGAAAAGTGTCCATTTCTTTTAGATTTTCCAATTTTGTGTAGTACAGGTTTTTTAAATATGACCTAATGATGTCTCCCTCATTCCTGATTTTGTTTATAAGGATGCTCTCTCTTTACCTTTTGGTTAGTGTGGACAAGGGTTTGTCTATCTTGTTGATTTTCTCCAAGAACCAACTCTTTGTTTTAGTGATTCTTTGTAGTTTTCTCTTTGTCTCCATTTTATTGATTTCAGCCCTCCATTTGATTATTTCCTGCCATCTATTCCTCCTGGGTGAGTTTGCTACTTTTTGTTCCAGAGCTTAAGGTGTGCTGTTAAACAGCTAGTGTAAGATTTCTCCAACTTCTTTTTGTGCACACTCAGTGCTACATTTTCCTCATAGCACTGCTTTCATAGTGTCCCATAAGTTTAGCTATGTTGTACATTCATTTTCATTGAATTCTAGGAAGTCTTTAATTCTTTATTTCCTCCTTGACCCATTGGTGATTCTGTTGAGCATTATTCAGTTCCCATGAGACTGTAGACTTTCTGTAATTTTTTTTGTTGTTGAAATCTAACTATCAGCCACTGTTGTCCTACAAAATAGAGGAAGTTATGCTCAAATATTATGAAGGAACCATCTTAATAGTATTCTTCCCAGAGGCCCAAAAGAGAAGTTATGAACAGTGACAATTATTTTTGAAAATGAACCTCAGGAAACCAAGCTCTTTCTGGGATTAAATCCTGTCTGCAGAGCTACAGTCTGTTCTCCTTCCTAGCTCCTGTCTTGCCTGATTTCTCCCTATATTTATCTACTGTTCCCTCTAAGTTCTATCTTAATTCTCTCATCTTAATTCTCCCTCTTCAGGGCCTTCTTATCTTGTCCTTATCCATCTAGTACTTCCCTATCTGGCTTTTCCTCATCTTCCATCTTTTCCTTAAGATATCTTCTCAAAATATTCCTCTAAGTCTCCTTATACCTCTCAGTTTCCCCAAGTCCCTGAGGTATTCAGTCACAAACCCAAGCTATAGTAATTCCCTGGCAGAGAAAGGTCATCAGGCTTGAATTCCTACAGGGTCATAAAGGTCAGTGAGAATTTTTCTCACACAGTGCTTGTAAGGCTCTGTTTTCTAACCCAAAAGGGCGTGGTACAAGAAGAGGTCAACTGAGAGTTAATAATTAGTTTCTATATCAAGAAAATGGGATTTATGTGCTCAGTCTACATTGCTAGAAATGGTTAAGTAAGAAGTTAGGAGTCTATAATGTTAATAAGGTTGTATAAAAAAGGAAGTCGTCTCGCATTGGCACAGGAGACCACTTCCTAAATATAACACCAGTAGCACAGACAGTGAGAGCAACAATTAATAAATGGGACCTCTTGAACTGAGAAGTTTTTGTAGGGCAAAAGACATGGCCAATAAGACAAGGCAACAGCCTACAAAATGGGAAAAGACCTTCACCAACCCCACATCTGACAGAGGACTGATCTCCAAAATATATAAGGAACTCAAGAAACTAGACATCAAAATATTGAGCAATCCAAATAAGAAATGGGCTAAAGAGCTTAACAGAGAATTCTCAAAAGAAGAATCTCAAATGGCTGAATGACATTTAAGGAAACGCTCAACATATTTAGTCATCAGAGAAATGCAAGTCAAAATGACTCTGAGATACCACCTTACACCTGTCAGAATGGCTATGATAAAAAACATTAATGACAGTCTATGTTGGAGAGGATGTAGAGCAAAGGAACACTCCTCCACTGTTGGTGGGAGTGCAAACTTATAAAACCACTGTGGAAATCAGTATGGTGGTTTCTCAGAAAATTTTAATTGATCCACCACAAGACCCCCTATACCACTCTTGGGCATATACCCAAGGAATGCTCAATCATAACACAAACATACATGCTCAACTATATTCTTAGCAGCATTATTCATAATAGCCAGAACCTGGAAACAACCTAGATGCCCTTCAACTAAAGAACGGATTAAGAAAACATGGTAAATATACACAATGGAGTACTACTCAGCAGAGAAAAACAATAACAGCATGAAATTTGCAGGCAAATGGATGGAGCTAGAAAATATCATCCTGAGTGAGGTAACAAGGACACAGAAGGATATTGTTTAAGTCTGATTTTATCATGGAATATTTTGTTTACTCTGTCTATTTTGATTGAGAGTTTTTCTGGGTATAATAGTTTGGGTTGGCATCCATGGTCTCTTAGTGCCTGCATAACAGGACCTTCTGGCATTTAGATTCTCCATTGAGAAGTCAGGTGTTATTCTTATGGGTCTGCGTTTATATGTTACTTGGCCTTTTTCCTTTGCAGCTCTTAATATTTTTTCTTTATTTTATATGTTTCGTCGTTTTATTATTATGTGGTGAAGAGATGTTTTTTGGATCCAGTCTATTTGGGGTCCTGGAAGCTTCTTGTATCTTTATAGGCAGTTTTCTTCTATGATTTTGTTGAATATATTTTCTCTGCTTTTGAGTTGGTATTCTTTTCCTTCTTCTATCCCTATTATTCTTAGGTTTGGTCTTTTCATGGTGTCCCAAATCTCTTGGATTATTTTGTGTCATGACTTTGTTGGCTTTAGTGTTTTCCTTGACTGATGGATCTGTTTCCTCTATCATATCTTCAATGCCAGAGACCTTCTCTTCCATCTCTTTCATTCTTTTGGTTATGCTTGCATCTGTTGTTCCTGTTCACTTACTCAGATTTTCCACTTGCAGCATGCCCTCAGTTTGTGTCTTCTTTATTGTCTTCATTTCAGTTTTCAAACCTTGAACTGTTTCCCTCACTTATTCAATTGCTTTCTCTTGGCTTTCTTTAAGGGATTGACTGATTTCTTCCCATTTTTTGTTTGACTTTTCCTAAAATTCTTTAAGAGATTTCTTTCATTTCCTCTTTAAAGATCTATATCATGTTCTTAAGGTCATTTTTAAGGTCTGTTTCTTCTGTGTTGGGATGTTCAGGTCTTGCTGATGAAGGTTCTGATTGAGCCATATTGGTTTTTATGTTGTTGACTGTATTTTTGCACTGGCATGTCCCTATCTCTTTCTCCACTTGGTGCAAGTGGTGTCTGTCTGAGAGAACCTCTCTTGGTGTGATCGATACTCTTGGTCAAGTGGGAGCGGTTGGTCTAATCAGTGCTGATGGACTCTTTGTCTAAGGGGGTGTGTCTGTGTCTGAGAGAGCCTCTTTTGGTCTGGTGGATACTCTTGGTCCAGTGGGAGCTCTTGGTCTAATCGGTACTGATGGACTCTTTGTCTCAGGGAGCAGCTCAGTCCAATTGGCACTCATGGGCTCTGTCTCAGGAAGTAGCTGCAATCTCAGCACATGGGTGGGTTTGGAGGGGTGGTGTAGCTGGAGATTTCTCCAGTCTTTTCCAGCCCCATGGACCACACAACCACTTATAAAATAATGACTCAGAAGCTCATATTAATTGAACTGCTCAGCCATTAGCTCGAGCCTACCATTGTCTAGCTCTTACACTTAAACTCAGCCTATTTCTGTTCATCTTTATGTCACCAAATTGTACGTGGCTTTACCTGCTGCCTTTACATGCTGCTCCCTGGATAGCAGGCTGGCATCTCTTCCCTGGAGCCTTCCACTTCCCAGACTTCTCTTCTCACTTTGTACCGCCTGTACTTCCTGCCTGGCTACTGGCCAAGCAGTGCTTTATTTATCAATCAATCATCCACAGCACTTCCCCACCCTTTTTTTTTTTCAAAACGATGGTTTTAACTTTAACATAGTAAAATTATATATCACAAAACAATTTTCAAACAAGAATTACAGTTACAATATCTAGTCTATATATATAATATCTAGTCTGTTTATATTAGGCAAAATTAAAGAAGATATCCTATCTGTCTTATATTTGTGAGTCTAAGGTTTCATATCTAATGTATCTCATATGAAAACTAAGGAAATTATACCACTACAGAGTGGGGCTTGTCAGGCTGGAGAGATGGCTCAGAGGTTAAGGGCACTGCTTGCTCTTCCAAAGGTCCTGAGTTCAATTCCCAGCAACCATATGGTGGCTCACAGAGTGGGGCTTTTGTGTTGCAGGGTCTGGTGGGGAATGGTGGTAGTCTGACCTGTCTGTAGTACATCTGCTTGCAGACTGGCCTGAAACTGGGATTGCAATGGGTAGTGGGGTGGGTGTGCAGGGATGAGACCCTGGGCCCAAAGCCTAGTGTCTGGTGTGTTTGTGTATGAGGATAAAAACTCATCTCCTATCCAATTGGGTGCTGGCAGGCACTGTCTCAGGGAACAGTTGCAGTCTGAGAGGTTGGGTGGGAATTAGGGAGGTGGGGCTTTTGGATTTCAGGGTCTGGTGGGGGATGGTGGTAGTCTGACCAGTCTGTATGAGGCTTGCCTATTGGCTCGAGACTGGGACTACATTGGGTGGTGGTGTGGGCACACAGGGTTGTGTTCCTGGGCCCCACCTAGACAAAGATTTACCTCTTATTCCAATCGAGTGCTGACAGGCTCCTTCTGAGGGAACAGTTGCAGTCTTGGAGGGTAGGTGGGATTTGGGGGAGGTGAGACTTTTGGGTTACAAGTTATGATGGGGGTTGGTGGTTATCTGATCTGTCTGCAGGAGGTCTGCCTCCCGACTGGCCTATCACTGGGACTGCAATGGGTAGTGGTGTAGGGGTGCAGGGTTGTGTCCCTGGGCCCAAAACCTAGGGGCTGGTGTGTTTGAGTATGAGGATAAAGACTCCACCTCTTAGTCCAATCTGGTGCTGGTGGGCTCTGTTTCAGGGAACAGTTCTGTCTCCAAGACTCATAAGTTTTATAGTTTGATATGAATATAATATCACCTGTGCAATAAATGTATTGCAATATACATTTACATACATATATTATGATTGGTTTGGGGGACTGTGAGGAAACTGTAATTGACAGTTAGTTCTGATAGTTGATCTGTGTATATAATGAGGCACTCAGCTCAATAAATGAGTTCTGGATAAACAGAGCTCATATTTCCTACTCTGCATGTCAGCTTTTGACTTCCATTGTGTCAGGGTTAGGATGCAAGCTGAAAGTGAAAAGCTGATGATCTATAGGATGAGGAGGAATGATCAGGAAGCAATCTTGGAAGTCTATGACAATTATATTTTGAATTCTAAGAGTGGCTGTGGGAGATGACAAACTAGATTGTGAAGCTCCCCTTGGCTTCAATAAAGTTCATTTAACTTTTTAAGGTCTTGTAACAGCCTGTAAGTCCATTACTTAACCAAGATAGGAAAATCAAATTTCCATGTAGTGGGGTCAGCAGTCAACAGTGGCCCCTTGGATAAATTTTGATACCCTAGGCCTTGTCTATCATTTATAATTTCTAGAATAATGGGCTCAATTGTGCCTTTGGTTTGTTTACCCAAGTTCTTTTAAGTTTAACACTCACCTATAGCATTTGAGCTGATAATAGTCCATAGCAGAGATTATTGATACACCAATTAATTCCAGCCTGTCTCTTCCTCACAGAGTGTTCGGTATAAAGGGGATGACCTGTGGGCAGAATATGCCATAATATTATCTATCTGACCATTTTAATATTTCTGAGCTTTTGGTTACAATATTAGTTTGACCTAGACCTATAAGAGATGAAGGAGTAATAATCCTCTTAAGTACTTGGCCAATCACTTGCTGAAATGTAAGGAATGTCCATGCCTATGTTTAGCAAGTCAATTATTTTCTTTCCCTGTGTTTTAAGGGTTTAGTTGGTCTTGAATATTTAGTTTACTGAACCCAGAAGACCATAACATTGGAATCCAAACTGGCAGTTCCCTTAGGCACTGCCCTGTAGAATCTGAATTGTTTTTATAGGAGGTTTACAATATTCTTAACTTTCCCAGTAAAGTCATCAATCATTCCTGGGACAATTATTATGCCTTCTACAGCAGAGAAACTATGCCCTATTATTAGACCCAGTGTCCCTCCTGGGGGAGGTCTGTAGATTCCTCTAGTAAGGCACACATAAGTCTTTTTCTAAAGCCTATATATCTCAGATATCAATAAAAACTTTATCCATAGATCTAACTTAGGCTTACATCCTCAGTATCTCTAGGTTATTTACTAAGACTTGGGTATCATTTATACCATATCTAGATGTTTATATGTTATACTTATCTATCCCAATAACTGGTAATTCATATATCATAAGTTATTTTTTAACTTTCATAAATGGTCTCTATATCTAAACTTTCATACCCTTATAAAAACTTTACATCCAAAAGCATTTATGTATTTAATTAGTAAGGAGACATAGGTGATTAATTATTGAGAGCAGCCAATGTAAAATTAATTTCTTTTAATGAAGGAATAGTAAAAGCTTATTCTGAAATCTGTTTGGTGAGCTCTCTTTCATTCAAAATTGGAGAGCAAGGCAAATTATCTTCAGACCTGGTAAATGGAAATATAATCTAAATGATCTCAAAGTATAATTTGACTAAACCCTGGCAGTAAGAGGCATGGTATAGTTCAAAGTGGGAAGCTTAAAAATTTTTAAAAAGTAAGGTTGGGGATTTAGCTCAGTAGTATAGTCCTTGCCTAGCAAGCACAAGGCCCTGGGTTCGATCCTCAGCTTTAAAAAAAATTTAAAAAGTCATGAGTAAAGTAAGGAATTTATTCTATTAATACTCAGCATACTTAGCCTGTTTCTAAACATAGTTTTGTATAGATAATTTGATCATTTATAAGATTATAAAGCTTTAACTTGTATCTTAATATCTCTGTTTAATAGCTTATAAGTTACATACCACTTATCCTTAAGAATGTACACTTTAGGTCGGCCAATCATGTGCATTTTTACAATGACTACTGGTGTTAAGCATGTTTTTGTTTTTTGGTTGTGAGACATGGTTTCAATATATACTCCTGGATGGCCAGCCTGGAATTCCCAGAGTACTGGGATTTAATGTGTGCACCACCATACCTGGCCAATATGCATTTCTGTTTTCTTTTTTCATTTTTAGTTTTTTGAGACAGGGTTTCTCTGTGTATCCCTGGTTGTCTTGAACTCACTCTAGAGACCAGTTTCCCATGGAACTCACAGAGATCCACCTGCACCTGCCTCCTGAGTACTGGGATTAAAGTCATGTGCCACTACATGTGACACCATAGAATTTCATTTCTTTTCTTTACTTTTCTTTTTCTGTTTTTTATCCAGAGAGGGATTCTCTGTGTAGTTTTGATGCCTGTCCTGTATCTTACTCCCTAGACCAGGCTGGCCTTGAAATCACAGAAATCTGTCTGCCCCTGCCTCCCAAGTGCTGGGATTAAAGGCATGTGCCACTACCCCCGGATTCCATAGGATTACTTTATGTGTTGTTCTAGTTAGATTTCCAGTTACTGTGATGAAATGCCACAACCCAAACCAACTTGGCAGTTAGGGGTTTATTTAGCTTAAATGTCTTGATCAGGGTTTGTCATTGAGGTAAGTGCAGGCAAGAACCAGGTAGAAAGCTTCCTGGCTTGCTCCCACAACTTGCTCAGCTGCTTTTCTTATAGATCCCATAAGAAAGGGGCTATCTGCAAGGGGATAGCACCGGTTCCTCCTCCACCAAACAGTAATTAAGAAAATGTCTTGATGGCCATTGTGATGGAGGTGATTCCTCAACTGAGGTTTTTCTCTTCCCATGTGAATTTAGTCTGTCAAATAAACAAAAACTAAGCAGCATGTCTTTATTGGTCATCTGTTCCTCTTTCTTTAAAAGGAATGTCAGGTATTTTCCTTCTCTTTGGATTGATCTGCTTGAGGTTTTATTGTTACTATTGTTGAACTGTGAGAGTTCTTTATATCTTTTGTCCCATGTTCAGATGTATAATATGTAACATTTTTTGGCACTTGAAAATGATCTTTCCACTTTCTTGATCCATGGTCTATTACTTGTTAATAATGCTTTAAATGGCATCCCAACTGTATGTAATCTGTAGAAATACAGTGTGATCTTTGATGTCTGTGTACAAGAAAAAATGTTCAACTCAACTATTTAAAACCCACTACACTTTTATCTTCCATTTGTTATGGTGAGACATTGGAAATTTGTCTTGGCTACTCTGAAATATACACTGCCATTGACTACAATTGTCTATGGATTACTTCTGACCTGCTCCTCTTTCCAATGTGAAATTTACATATTGCTACCAACAGCTCCTTGGTGTTTCCTTCCCACAGTCAGTTTAGCCTTATTTATTTATTTGTTTATTTGTTTGTTTGTTTGTTTATTATAAAGTGTTCTGCCTGCACACCAGAGAGCAACACCATATTTCATTATAGATGGTTGTAAGCCACCATATGGCTGCTGGGAATTGAATTCAGGACCTCTAGAAGAGCTGCCAGTGCTCTTAACCTCTTAGCCAACTCTCCAATCACAGTTCAGGTATTATTTCCTGCAGGAAAATACTAATAGACACTGCTTGTTGGGAGGTCAGTCATTGTTCACATTTAAGGTTAATGTGCAGCCATACCAATGATCATTTATCATTTGTGCTATTATAGAAAAAGCAAGACCACAAACACAGTCATTGAGTCAGGGTCACATAGGCCATCAGTGGCATTAGGTATCTGTCCAAAAACCACATCTCCAGGTCTCCATAATGGAGACCTACTAGGTGGCCTTCACTCTTCTAGATCATTTCATAGACTCAGGATACTTACAGAACTCCCAGATTCATGTCAATCAACATCAAACACCTCACAAGAATAGCCCACCTGTGACCCAGCATGATCTAAATGTCAGGCAGATCCTGAGCTGGGTGAGATCTCTGACAGGCTGTCAGGTTTCTTGGGGAAGCTCAAAGAGAAGACTAATCATAATCTATCTGTAGGACAGCCCTGAACAGCAAAGGCTGGGAGGGCTCTGGTCCTCACAAACAGGAGAGGTTAGTGTGACTGGAGGGACCCAAACCTTGTGTCTCAAGGCAACAATGGGTCAGTGAGGACCAGAAGATAAAATGAGGGGAACCTCTGTTCCCCTCTTACTCCATAGTGTTGGGGGGTAGGGGCAGTTTCTTTATCAACAGAGTGCAGAATGTGTCAAAGTCACAAGGAGAAAAACATGGTTCAGGAAACAAATACAGCCAGCTTTGTGATGGATGCATGTTAATCTCATGATACAACACCAAGCAAGCTGAGCACAGTGCTGCATGCCTTTAACCCCAGGAAACCAGAGGCAGAGACAGTTGAATCCCTATGAGTTCCCAACTACCCTGGTCTTTGTAGCCTGTTTCAGGTTAGCCAGAGATACATAGTGAGATCCTGTCTCAAAAGAGAGAGACCACGAAGCAGGAGGCATAGAAGTACAAGGTCAGCTCAGATTACATTGTGAGACCTGGTCAATAATAACAACAATAGATGTCAATATAGCAAATAGAACTGCAAAGTGATTAAGAGTTTAGGGTCTGAATCACACACACAGTCAACCCTCAAACTCTAGTAAAAATATTCATGTTTCTCTACACTTCTTTCCACACATTCATATCTTCTTTAGATTATTTCCAATGCCTAATATGAATACTGCATAGACACTAGTCTTATTGTGTTGAGTACAGGACCATGATAGGAGGAAATAATACATTTTTCACTGTAGACATACTTTTTCAAGTAGTTTGTTTCCAAGGTTTGATCCATAAATATAAAATCCATAGACAGAAAGGACCTGTAATGAGTTTCTTACTACATTTACATATTTATTCATTTTGTGTACAAGTTCTACACCCATGAGTGGAGGTCAGGGGACAATTTGTGGGAGCCAGTTCTCCAGGGACATGGGATTGAACTCAGGTGGCAGAACCAGCCCTTTATCTGCTAAGCCATTTCACTGGCCCACATTTGTTTGTGCATTTGTTTCTGTGTGGCAGTTAGGGGTAGGTACTGAGAGGGTGTACAGCAGGCATTCTTCCCAACTGAGCCATCTTGGTGGCCCATATACTGACTTTCTTATCCTCATGCTGATATTTGAAGCATGAAATCCCTGCACAAGATGCTCTTTTCTAATAACTTTTTGTGGTGTGTAATAGTATGTGTGTGTATATATATGGTTCATGGGACTAGAGAGATAGCTCAATAGTTAAGAGTCCTGGAAGCCCTTCCAAAGGACAGGGGTTCAATTCCCAGAACCCACATGGCAACTTATTACTGTCTGTAACTGAAGTTCCAAGGAATTCAACACCCTCTTCTGTCCTCCTCAGGTACCAAAAATGCTTGTTCTGCAGAGACATATAGGCAGCCAAAAGGCCCATATGATGCATCTGGCATCATAACAAAGACACCTTTCAAAATCCAGTTTCAAGATGCTTTCATCCTGCCTCCTGAAAGTCTGATGACTTTCAGCTCTGATCTTTGATCCATGAAGAGCTAATGTGTATATGTTGTTAGGTGAAGGCTTAACTTCATTCTTTTACCTGGATATCTGTAGGTAGAGTTTTCCTGCCTAGTTTTCAGGACAAATCTCTCCTACCCGCCAGTCCCACAGTCGCTCAGACCCAACCAAGTATGCATACAGAGACTTACATAGTTTACAAACTGTATGGCCATGGCAGGCTTCTTGTTATCTAGTTTTTTATCTTAAATTAACTCATTTCTATTAATCTACTTTGCCACGTGGCTTGTGGCTTACCAGTACCTTACATCTTCCTTGTCATGGAGGTAGCTGGCAGTGTCTCTCCCACCCAGCCTTCTACCTCCCAGAATTCTCTTCTCTCTTGTCCACCTATACTTCCTGCCTGGCTACTGGCCAATCAGCATTTTATTGATACTGAGCGATATCCACAGCACTTCCCCTTTTCTTTTTTTAAAAAAAGGAAGGTTTTAACTTTTACATAGTAAAATTACATATAACAACACAATTATCAAGCAAGAATTTCAGTTACAGTATCTAGTCTATTTGTTTTGGCAAAATTAAACAAAATATTCTATCTATCCTTCATTCATGAGTCTAAGGTTTCATATCTAACTTATCTTTTATCATAACTAAGGAAAATTATACCTATCTAGTCTTCTACTACATCAAACACCTCAGAAGGATATAATATTACCTGAGAAATGGGAGAAGGATGCAAGCAACTTTCGGGAGTCTTGCAAGGTGGACAGAGACAGCTGGCAGTCTGGACAGTCATCTAACGTTCCTTTGTAAAGTTGGGGCATCAGTCTTTAGCCCACAGGGCTAGAGTCTCCCAGTCACTTCTCTCTGTGTCCTGTAGAATGTCTGGCAGTTTCCTCTGTGAAGCAGGAACCTGAAGGACCATTTTGTCAAGCAAAGTTTCGTGGTCACCTCCCTTTGTGTCCTGCATGTCCAATTGATCAAGCAGTCCAGGCAAGAACAGTTTCTTGCCCAAATGGCTATTTTTGCCAAGGTGAGGATAAACTCTATATAGAGTGTCTTCGATGATCATCCTCCTCTCTGAAGTAAATCAGTGCTGCCAGAAGCAGACATGTTTCAATGTCCAGAAAGTCTAAATTTTTTAAATATTTTAAATGCCATATTCTGTAGACCTTTGAAGTAGCTGAAGATTATCTATCTATCTAAAATATATCTATGTATACCTAGAAGACTTAACTAACATAGCTACGAGTATGATTATCATAGATAAATAATTCTTCGGCATCCTCTCTTGGCCCTGCCTTGGAGGCGTGACAGTTACCGAAGCATCAATGGGGTTGGAAATTCCAGGCCAATGCTGGAATGGCTACCCACCACAGATATCCCATTTTCCCACCATCCCTTGTTTAACTGATTTTTCATCTATCATTGAACAATCTTAGCAGTCTAATCAAAACTCATCTGGTCACAGAGGGTCAGATGGACAGCAAGAATGCCTTCCAAATTCTATAACTCAACAGGACAACTCTGTTTCACACCAATAACTTCAAAAGAGCAGGCAGAAATGAATGTTTTATATTTTGTTTTGTTTTGTTTTTATTAAGGTATGTTCTATTAGTTTACATATCAACTGTGAATTTCCCTGTCCTCCCTCCTCTTACCTCCCAGCCTTCCACCCCAACCCACCACTCATTCCCACCTCCTCCGAGGCAAGGTCTTCTCTGGGGAGGCAGCAGAGCCTGGTACCTACAGTTGGGGCAGGTCCAATCCCTTCCTCCCTGTACCAAGGCTGAGCTAAGTGCCTCAGCATAGGCACTAGGTTCCAAAAAGCCAGCTCATGCACTAAGGACAGGTCCCAGTCCCACTGCCTGGGGTAATCCTAAACAATTCAAGCTACACAACTGTCTCACTTATTCAGAGGGCCTAATCCAGTTCCATGGGAGTTCCTCAGCTATTGGACATAGTTCATGTGTTTCCACTAGTTTGGCTAGTTGTCTTTGTAATTTTTCCAATCATGGTCTCAATATCTCTTTCTCATATGATCCTTCCTCTCTCTTGTTGATTGGACTCCTGTACCTCCACATGGGGCTTGGCTATGGATCTGTGAATCTGCTTCCATTGCCCTTGGATGAGGGTTTTATCATGACAGTTAGGGTGTTCGACCATCCCATCACCAGTGTAGGTCAGCTCCGGCACCCTCTTGACCATTGCTAATAGTTTATAGTGGAGTCATCTATGTGGGTTTCTGGGGACCTCTCTAGCACTCTGCATCTTCCTATTACCATGGTTTCTTCATTTATCATGGTATCATATTTCTTGTTCTACCACTCTGTTCCTGATTCAGCTAGGACCCCCTGTTCCCCTAAGCTCTATTTCCCCCAAACTTGCCCTCAATTACCCCAGGTTGATAATGTAGAACTCATCCATTTCTCCATCACTGGAAAATCCTGTGTCTTCTATAGGGTCCTCTTTACTAGGTAGCCTCCCTGGAGATGTGAGTTGCAGTCTGGTTATCCTTTGCTTTTCATCTAGTATCCACTTATGAGTGAGGACATACCATGTTTGTCTTCCTGAGTCTGGGTTAACTCACTCAGGATGATTTTTTCTAGTACCATCCATTTACCTGCAAATTTCATGCTGTCATTATTCTTCTCTGCTGAGTAGTACTCCATTGTGTTTATTGCCACATTTTCTTTATCCATTCTTCAGTTAAAGGGCATCTAGGTTGTTTCCAGTTTCTAGCTATTACAAATAAGGCTGCTATGAACATAGTTGAGCATGTATCCTTCTGGTATGATTGAGCATTCCTTGGGTATATGCTCAAGAGTGGTATAGCTGGGTCTAAAGGGAGATAATTTCCCAATTATCTGAGAAAGCACCATACTGACTTCCAAAGTGGCTGTACAAATTTGCACTCCCACCAACAGTGGAGGAGTGTTCCCCTTGCTCCACATCCTCTCCAACATAAGCTGTCTTCAGTGTTTTTGATCTTGGCCATTCTGACAGATATAAGATGGTATCTCAGAGTCATTTTGATTTGCATTTTCCTGATGACTAAGGATGTTGAGCAATTTCTTAAATGTCTTTCAGCCATTTGAGCTTCTTCTGTTGAGAATTCTCTGAAAAGCTCTATGGCACATTTTTAATTGGACTGTTGGTTATTTTGATGTCTAATTTCTTGTGTTCTTTATATACTCTGGATATCAGACCTCTGTCAGATGTGGGGTTGGGGAAGATCTTTTCTCATCTGAAGGCTGTCATTTTGTCTTGTTGACCATGTCTTTTCCCGTACAAATGCTTCTCAGTTTCAAGAGATCCCATTTATTAATTATTGCTCTCAGTGTCTGTGCTACTGGTGTTATATGTAGGGAGTGATCTCTGGTGCCAAGTGTTCAAGACTTCCTCTTCTTTATTACTTCCTACTTTCTGTTCTATCGGGTTTAGAGTAACTGGATTTATGTTGAGGACTTTGACCCACTTGGACTTAAGTTTTGTGCATGGTGACAGATATGGATCTATTTATACTCTTCTACATGTTGACATCCAGTAATTCTAGCACCATTTGTTGAAGATGCTTTCTTTTTTCTATTGTACAGTTTGATATTCTTTATTGGAAATCTATTCATAGGGGTCCAGATTAATTTCAAGGTCAAGAACATTACAATCTTTAGTACATGGGTCTCAGAAATATCAGTACCAGGATTGGAGTGGAGTCTTTTGGCTTTTCTGGGAAGGTGCAGAAGCATTTAATTTCCAGCGCATGTCTATGGGAACAAGCAAATTTCAGTCTTCCCCCAAGCCTCCTGCTCCAACCCTATGTCTAATGGCCTCCTAGATTCTCATTTCTGACTGACACAGATGGAGCTTACAATGTGAGGAGGAAGGTCTCCCAGTCTGGGAAAGCCTTCAGTTATGTGAGAGACTTTCCAGGGTTAGGAGAGCCTCAAGGTCAAGCTTTCTTTCTGTGCCTAACACAAGCTTTCCTGTCTCCTCCATTTTCATTTTATGACCTACATGACCTGCAAGGAACACCCAGGACTTTCAACTGTGCTCACATTCTTTTTCTCTAAATTGGAGGATAATATACACAAAGATGGTGACGAGACCTCTGCTCCCAGGTCTGCTCCTGTCTCATGAGTGGGGTGGCTGGCTCAGCTCTGACACCATGGGATGGGAAGAGTGGGTGGAGAAGGTGCCTGGGAGCACTGTTCTGTGTCAGGGTGAACCATGTCACTGACAGTTGAAGATGTTCTTTTGCTTACTCTTCTCAAGGTTCAAAAAACATATGTCAGCAGACTGTGGTGGCACACATCTTTGATACCAGCACTGGGAAGGGAGAGAGAGGTAGATAGTGTGAGTTTGAGGCCAGCCTGGTATACATAGCAAGTTCCAAGTGAGCTAGGACTGTAAGGTAAGACTCTGTCACAAAAATATCAGTACTGAGGATTAGATTGGCAGGCTGTGGTCAGCACTGTGATTATTCACTTCTTCTCTGTAGTATTTAATCCATATCCATGGGGCAGGAAATACAATTTTTCTACAAACAGAAATTCTTCAGTTAAGGATTTCTCCCAACCTGAGGTCTAGCCTTTAACACCTTTAAGATTAGCTAGGCCACCTTTACCCTATGATAAATTTTTTTAATAAGAATTAAAAGGCTATTTCATAAAGGCAGGTCCTGACTGTTCACACTCACAGAAAGTGTGAGCAAGAATTCCCACAAATACCATTGGGAAATACATTCCTCCTACCCTGAGATTTCTAGACATGTGGGCTGAATAGGCTCCCAGTGTGGAATCTACACAAATACCCTGAGTCAGGGTCACTGTGGGTGATCTTGGTAGGAGTAAGATAGAGCTCTTTCTTACAGACTGTATCTTGAACATGTGATCTCACAGAGGGCCCCTTCATTCTATGTGCCCTAGGAGCTCACTAAGATCTCTGAGGGTGAAGGACAATCAGCTGCTCCCCTCCACTGTTTATTCACAGAACCAGTGATTACACCTTCCATCCAATTAACCAAAACCACAAACACCTGACCTTTGTGTTCCTGAAGTGTTTGTCAAATGATACTGGGATCTCAATTCATTGGCTCTTCAAAGGACAGTGTCTGAGGATCATGAATAGGATGAGGCTGTCCCAGAACAATAGCACCCTTGAAATAGTCCCTGCCAGGGGTGAGCAGTCCAGGTACTATCAGTATGAAGTATCCAATCAAGTCAGTTCCAAGAGGAGTGACCCCATCCTGTTGGACATAATAGGAGGTGAGTTACCTCTCCTCCCTTGTTACTCCTTAGCGTTGAGGATGGGGGCAGTTTTGTTATCAACAGAGTGCAGATTGGGTCAAAGTCACAAGGATAAAAACATGGCTCAAGATACAAATACAGCCATCTTGGTGATGGATTCATGTAAATCTCATGATAACACACCAAGCAAGCTGAGCACAGTGCTGTATGCCTTTAACCCCACCACACCAGAAGCAGAGACAATTGGATTGCTATGAGAGTTCCCAACAACCCTGGTCTTTGTAGCCAGTTTCAGGTTAGCCAGAGCTACATACTGAGACCCTGTCTCAAAAGAGAGAGACCAGGAAATTATCAAATTGAGAGCTGAAATCAATAAAATAGAAATAAAGGGAATAATACAAAGGATTAATGAAACAAAGAGTTAGTTCTTTGAGAAGATCCACAAGATAGACAAGCCCTTATCCAAACTAACCAAAAGACAGAGCATCCAAATTAACAAAATCAGAAATGAAAAGGGGGACATAACAAAAGACAATGAGGAAATCCAGAGAATCATCAGGTCATACTTCAAAAACCTCTACTTCACAAAACAGGAAAATCTGAAAGAAATGGATAATTTTCTGGATAGGTACCACATACCTAATTAAAATCAACACCAGATAAATGATTTAAAGAGTCCAATAACCCCTAAGGAATTACAATCAGTCATTAAAAGTCTCCAACCAAAAAAAGCCCAGGACCAGACGGTTTCATTGCAGAGTTCTACCAGATCTTCATAGAAGACTTAATACCAATACTCTTTAAATTGTTCCATACAATAGAAGCAGAAGGAATATTACCAAACTGCTTCTTTCTATTAGGATACAATTACACTAATTCCTAAACCAAACAAAGATGCAACAAAGAAAGAGAACTACAGACAGATCTCCCTCATGAGCATTGATGCAAAAATACTCAATAAAATTCTGGCAAACAGACTCCAAGAACACATCAAAACAATTATCCACCATGATCAAGTAGGCTTCAACCCAGGGATGCAAGGGTAGTTCAACATAGGAAAGTCTGTCAATGTAATACACCATATAAACAAACTCAAAGAAAAAAACCATATGATCATCTCACTAGATGCAGAAAAAGCACTTGACTAAATCCAACACCCCTTCATGATGAAGGACTTGGAGCGATCAGGAATACAGGGAATATACCTAAACATAATAAAGGCAATCTACAGCAAGCCAACATCAAATTAAATGGAGAGAAACTCAAAGCAATACCACTAAAATCAGGAACAAGGCAAGACTGTCCCCTCTCCCCATACTTATTCAATATAGTACTTGAAGTTCTAGCCAGAGCTATATGACAACATAAAGAGATTAAGGGGATACAAATTGGAAAGAAAAAAGTCAAGCTTTCTCTATTTGCAGATGACAGGGTAGTATACATAAGTGACCCCAAAAATTCAACCAAGGAACTGATACAGCTAATAAAAACCTTCAGCAACATAGCAGGATACAAGATCGACTCAAAAAAAAAAAAATCAGTAGCCCTCCTATATACAATAGACAAACAGGCTGAGAAGGAAATCAGAGATACATCACCCATTACAATAGCCACAAATGATGTAAAATACCTTAGGGATACTCTAACTAAGCATGAGAAGGACCTATATGACAAGAACTTTAAGTCCCTGAGAAAAGAAATTGAAGAAGATGTCAGAAAATGGAAAGATCTCCCATGCTCCTGGATAGGCAGGATTAACATAGTAAAAATAGCGATCTTACCAAAAGCAATCTACAGATTCAGCACAATCCCCATCAAATTACCAACACAATTCTTCACAGATCTGGAAATAATAATACTCAACTTCATATGGAAAAACAAAACACCCAGGGTAGCCAAAAGAATCCAGTACAATAAAACAACCTCTGGAGGCATCACGATCCCCAACTTCAAGCTCTACTATAGAGCTACCATAATGAAAACAGCATGGTACTGGCATGAAAACTGACATGTGGACCAATGGAATCAAATTGAAGACCCTGATATTAATCCGCACACCTATGAACATATAATTTTTGACAAAGAAGCCAAAAATGTACAATGGAAAAAAGAAAGCATCTTCTACAAATGGTGCTGGCATAACTGGATGTCAACGTGTAGAAGGCTGCAAATAGATCCATATGTGTCACCATGCACAAAACTTAAGTCCAAGTGGATCAAAGACCTCAACATAAATCCAGTTACGCTGAACCTGATAGAAGAGAAAGTAGGAAGTACTCTTGAACGCATTGGCACCAGAGATCACTTTCTAAATATAACACCAGTAGCACAGACACTGAGAGAAACAATCAATCTATGGGACCTGTTGAAACTGAGAAGCTTTTGTAGAGCAAAGAACATGGTCAATAAGACACAGCAACAGCCTACAGAATGAGAAAAGGTCTTCAGCAACCCCAAATCTGACAGAGGGCTGATATCCAGAATATATAAAGAACTCAAGAAATTACCCCACTCAGGAAGATTTTTTCTAGATCCATTCATTTGCCTGCAAACCTCATGATGTCAATGTTTTTCTCTGCTGCGTATTTGTACCATATTTTCTTTGTCCAGTCTTCAGTTGAAGGGCATCTAGGTTGTTTCCAGGTTCTGGCTATTACAATCAATGCTGATATGAACATAGCTGAGCAAATGCCCTTGTGGTATGATTGAGCATTCCTTGGGTATATGCCCAAAGTGCTACAGCTGGGTCTTGGGGGAGATGGATTCCCAATTTTCTAAGGAAGTGCCATATTGATTTCCAAAGTGGTTGTACAAGCTTGCATTCCCATCAGCAGTGGAGGAGAGTTCCCCTTGCTCCACATCCTCTCCAGCATAAGCTGTCTTCTGTGCTTTTGATCTTAGCCACTCTGACAGGTGTAAAGTGGTTTCTCAGAGTCATTTTGATTTGCATTTCCTGGATAATTAGGGATGTTGAGCAATTCCTTAAATGTCTTTCAGCCATTTGAACTTCCTCTGTGGAGAATTCTCTGTTTAGTTCTATAGCCCATTTCTTAATTGGACTTTTGGGCATTTTGATGTCTAATTTCTTGAGTTCTTTAAATATTCTGGATATCAGCCCTCTGACAGATGTGGTGTTGGTGAAGACCTTTTCCCATTCTGTAGCCTGTCACTTTGTCTTGTTGACCATGTCCTTTTCTCTACAAAAGCTTCTCAATTTCAACAGATCCCATTGATTGATTGTTTCTCTCCGTGTCTGTGCTACTGGTGTTTAGAAAGTGATCTCTGGTGCCAATGCATTCAAGAGTACTTCCTACTTTCTCTCCTATGTGGTTCAGAGTAACTGGACTTATGTTGAGGTCTTCGATCCACTTGGACTTAAGGTTTGAGCATGGTGACAGATATGGATCTATTTGCAGCCTTCTACACGTTGACATCCAGTTATGCCAGCACCATTTGTAGAAGATGCTTTCTTTTTTCCATTGTACATTTTTGGCTTCTTTGTCAAAAATTATATGTTCATAGGTGTGTGGGTTAATGTCAAGGGTTTTCAATTTGATTCCATTGGTCCACATGTCAGTTTTCATGCCAGTACCATGCTGTTTTCATTATGGTAGCTCTATAGTAGAGCTTGAGGTTGGGGATCGTGATGCCTCCAGAGGTTGTTTTATTGTACTGGATTCTTTTGGCTACCCTGGGTGTTTTGTTTTTCCATATGAAGTTGAGTATTATTATTTCCAGATCTGTGAAGAATTGTGTTGGTAATTTGATGGGGATTGTGCTGAATCTGTAGATTGCTTTTGGTAAGATCGCTATTTTTACTATGTTAATCCTGCCTATCCAGGAGCATGGGAGATCTTTCCATTTTCTGACATCTTCTTCAATTTCTTTTTTCAGGGACTTAAAGTTCTTGTCATATAGGTCCTTCTCATGCTTAGTTAGAGTAACCCCAAGGTATTTTATATCATTTGTGGCTATTGTAAAGGGTGATATATCTGTGATTTCCTTCTTCTCAGCCTGTTTGTCTATTGTATATAGGAGGGCTACTGATTTTTTTTGAGTTGATCTTGTATCCTGCTATGTTGCTGAAGGTTTTTATTAGCTGTATCAGTTCCTTAGTTGAATTTTTGGGGTCACTCATGTATACTATAATGTCATCTGCAAATAGGGAGAGGTTGACTTCTTCCTTTCCAATTTGTATCCCCTTAATCTCTTTATGTTGTCATATAGCTCTGGCTAGAACTTCAAGTACTATATTGAATAAGTATGGGGAGAGGGGACAGTCTTGCCTTGTTCCTGATTTTAGTGGTATTGCTTTGAGTTTCTCTCCATTTAATTTGATGTTGGCTGTTCACTTGTTGTAGATTGCCTTTATTATGTTTAGGTATATTCCCTGTATTCCTGATCGCTCCAAGTCCTTCATCATGAAGGGGTGTTGGATTTAGTCAAGTGCTTTTTCTGCATCTAGTGAGATGATCATGTGGTTTTTTTCTTTGAGTTTGTTTATATTGTGTATTACATTGATGGACTTTCATATGTTGAACCACACTTGCATCCCTGGGATGAAGCTTACTTCACCATGGTGGATAATTGTTTTGATGTGTTCTTGGAGTCTGTTCGCCAGTATTTTATTGAGTATTTTTGCATTGATGTTCATGAGGTAGATTGGTCTGTATTTTTCTTTCTGTGTTACATCTTTGTTTGGTTTAGGAATCAGGGTAATTGTAGGCTCATAAAAGGAGTTTGGTAAACATGGTATGTACTCACTCATAGGAGGATACTAGGTGTCAAACCAAAATGACTAGACAGCTACACAACTCCAGGGAGGCTACCTAGGAAATGGGACTCTAGGAAAGACACAGGGATCACCCAATGACAGAGAAATGGATGAGATCTACATGAACATCCTGGACAACAGTGGGAGTAATGAAGGGCAAGATTTGAGGGAAAGAAAGCTTAGGGGACCAGGAGCTCCTAGCTGGATCAAGAACAGAATTGGAGAACGAGGAATAATAGACCATGATGAATGATGACCACATGAGAATAGGAATACACTGAGTTCTGGAGAGGTCCCCAGAAATACACAATGATATATCCTCTGTACACTGCTGGCAATGGTCGAGATAAAGCCTGATCTGACCTACTCTGGTGATCAGATGACTAAACACCCTAACAGTCATCTTGGAACTCTCATCCAATAACTGATGGAAGTGGATGCAGATGTCCTCAGCCAGGCCCCAACTGGAGCTCCAGGTGTCCAACTGTTAAGAAAGAGGAGGGACTGCAAGAGCATGGTTTGTGGAATCCAAGATTGCAAAAAGCACAGGGACAAATAGCCAATCGAATGGAAGCACATGAATTATGAACCAACTGCTGAGGAGCCCCCAGCTAGATCATGCTCTCTGGATAAGTGAGACAATTGAATAATAAGCTTGCTCTGTTTGGGAGGCACCCAGGCTGTGGGACTGGGACCTGTCCTTAGTGCATGAGCTGGCTGTTTGGAATCTTGGGCTTACACAGGGACACTTTGCTCAGCCTGGAAGGAGGGGACTGGACCTGCCTGTACTGAATCCACCAGGTTGTAATGAATCCCCAGGGGTGTCTTGGTCCTGGAGGACATTGGAATGGAGGAGAGGGGTTGGGGGGAAGGAGGGAGTGGACATGGGAGGGGGGAGGACAGGGGAACCCATGGCTGATGTATAAAATTAAAACACATAATAATAATTATAAAAAAAAGAACTCAAGAAGTTAGACATCAAAATGCCCAATATTCTAATTAAAAAATGGGCTATAGAACTAAACAGAGAATTCTCAACAGAGGAAGTTCAAATGGCTGAAAGACATTTAAGGAATTGCTCAACATCCCTAATTATCCAGGAAATGCAAATCAAAATTACTCTGTGATACCACTTTACACCTGTCAGAATGGCTAAGATCAAAAACACAGAAGACAGCTTATGCTGGAGAGGATGTGGAGCAAGGGGAACTCTCCTCCACTGCTGATGGGAATGCAAGCTTGTACAGCCGCTTTGGAAATCAATATGGCGCTCCCTTAGAAAATTGGGAAACCATCTCCCCCAAGACCCAGCAGTAGCACTCCTGGGCATATACCCAAGGAATGCTCAATCATACCACAAGGGCATTTGCTCAGCTATGTTCATATCAGCTTTGTTTGTAATAGCCAGAACCTGGAAACAACCTAGATGCCCTCCAATTGAAGAATGGATAAAGAAAATATGGTACACATATACAATGAAGTACTACTCTGCAGAGAAAAACAATGATTTCATGAGGTCTGCAGGCAAATGGATGGATCTAGAAAAAAACATCCCAAGTGAGGTAACCCAGACTCAGAAGGATAAACATGGTATGGACTCACCTATAGGAGGATACTAGATGTAAAACCAAGATGACTAGACTGCTGCACAACTCCAGGGAGGCTACCTAGAAAATGGGACTCTAGGAAAGACACAGGGATCACCCAATGACAGAGAAATGGATGAGATCTACATGAACAACCTGGATGACAGTGGGAGTAATGAAGGGCAAGGTTTGAGTGAAAGAAAGCTTAGGGGAGCAGGAGATCCCAGTTGGATCAAGAACAGAAAGGGAGAACAAGGAATAACAGACCATGATAAATGAAGACCACATGAGAACAGGAATAGGCAGAGTGCTGGAGATGGTCACAATGATGCTTCTTCTGTAGACTGTTGGCAATGATCAAGAGAAAGCCTGAGCTGACCTAGTCTGGTGATCAGATGGACAAACACCCTAACAGTTGAGCTAGAACTCTCATCCAATAACTGATGGAAGTGGATGCAGAGATACTCAGCCACACCCCAGGTGCAGCTCCATGTATCCAATTGTCGAGAAAGAGGAGGGAATTTAAGAGTGTGAATTATTGAATCCAAGATTGGAAAAAGCACAGGGACAAATTGTCAAATGAATGGGAGCACATGAATTATGAACCAAAGGCTGTAGAGCCCCCAGCTGTATCAGGCCCTCTGGATAAGTGAGAAAATTGAATTGCTTGAACTGCTTGGGAGGCATCCAGGCTGTGGGACCATGACCTGTCCTTAGTGCATGAGCTGGCTATTTGGAACCCTGGGCTTACACAGGGACACTTTGCTCAGCCTGGAAGGAGGGGACTAGACCTGCCTGTACTGAATCCACCAGGTTTAAATGAATCCCCAGGGGAGTCTTGTCCCTGGAGGAGATTGGAATGGAGGGGAAGGGATGGGTGGAAGTTTGAGGTGGAAGCGGGAGGGGGGAGGACAGGAGTACCCATGACTGATGTGTAAAATTAAACACAAATATATTAATGATAATAAATAAATACATTTTAAAAAAGAAAAAAAGAGAGACCATGAAGCAGGAAGCATAGAAGTTCAAGACCACTCAACTGAATGGATCAGGCTCTGCTGACTCCCCATGGGAGTCACCTTGCCTTGGAGGAGGTGGGAATAAGGGTGTATTGGGTCACAACACTGGTGGACTGGGGGAATGCAGAAAGGGGACTCTGTGGTTGGTGTCTGAAATAAATAGAAAATCTCTCAATAAAAAAGAAGTACAAGGCCAGCCCAGATTACATTGTGAGACCAGGTCAATTATAACAACAATGGATGTCAATAGAGCAAATAGAAATGCAAAGTGATTAAGAGTTTAGGGTCTGAGTCAGACACACAGACACTCAGAAGCTAGAAAAATATTCCTGATACTTTACACCCCATACCTCACAATCAAATTTTATTTAGATTATTTCCAATACCTACTATAAATACTGCATAGACACTACTCTTATTGTGTTGAATACAGGACAAAGATAGGAGGAAACTATACATTTTCCATTGTAGACATAGTTTTCCAAGTAGTTTCTTTCCAAGGTTTTTTATCCATAAATATAAAAGCCATAGATAGGAAGGCTCACTTTTCCAAGACCGCAGGGCAAACCCTGCAATCTGCACACCATGCCCCCATACCCATTTGCCTGAGACCCCAGCCACTTCCTGTGACTCAGAGACCAGCCTCCAGCTCCCATTTTCCCTGGAACTCCCATCTGGACCAGAGGTGAGTGCCTGGAGTCACACCCAGAGAGGCCCGCACCTAGGTCCCAGCCCTGGGCACCAGCCACTCTAGGAAAGACCTGCCCAACTGAGCTCCAGGCTCTGGTGATAGGCAGGACCCCCCCATCCCCACCAGGAAGGTTCCCCCTCTCCAAGACCCTCTGGTGGACCCTACAACCTCCATGCCCTGCCCCCACACCCATCTCTCAGAGACACTAACCACATCCAGAGACTTAGAAACCAGCCCCCAGCTTCCATCCTGCAGCAGAACTCCCATCTGGACCAGAGGTGAGTGCCTGAGATTATAGTCAGAGAGGCACCCACCTCTAGGTCCCATCCCTGGGCACAAGCCATCCTGGGAAGACAGGCCCAACTTAGCCCCAGTTTCCAGCCATTCTCTGGGCCCTGCAGGAAGGCTCCCCTTTTCCAAGACTGCAGGAAAACCCTGCAATCTCCACACCCTGCACCTACACCCATCCGGCTGAGACCCCAGCTACTTCCTGACACTCAGAGAACAGCGTCCAGCTTCCATCCACCCTAGAACTCCCATCTTTACCAGAGAGTCCCCAGTCAATTCCAGAGACTTAGAAAACAGCCCCCAGCTTCCATCCTGCCCCTGAACTCCCATCTGGACAAGAGGAGCTCCCATTTGGACAAGATAAGGAGACCCCAGGGACTTCCTGAAATTCAGAGTCCATCCCCAAGCTCCCATCCGGCCAGCACTCTCATCTGGACCAGAGCTTATATCCAGTCCAGAGCTTCCATCTGGACCAGAGAGAGGCTCCCTAAATCTGTTAGCTCTGTATATACCCAGTACACTGATAAGACCAAGAACAAATCCATGAGAAGATGGGCAGACGTCAAAGCAGAAGTATGTACAACAAAATACAGCATCACCAGAACCTAGCTCTTCTCCAACAGCTAGACCTGAATGTCACAGAATGGAAGAAGCAGAAGAAAACAACCTTATAAGTAACATCATGAAGAGACTAGAGCCTTATATAGAAGAAATCAAAAATAAAGTGGAGGAATAGACAAACAAAAAATGGGAAGAATGCTATTTAAAAAAAAACTAGAGGAAAGGACAAATAAAGCAGAAGAAAACAGTAAGTCCCTGAAAGAAAATCATGAAAAAGCAATGAAACAGTTGATGGAAACAGTCCAAGACCTGAAAAGGGAAATGGAAAAAATGAAGAAGACACTAGCAGAAGGAATGCTGGAAATAGAAAATCTGAGTAAACAAACAGGAACTTCAGATGCAAGTATAACCAACAGAATGCAAGAGATGGAAGAGAGGATCTCTGGTGTTGAAGATACAGTAGAAGAAATAGATTCATCAGTCAAAGAAAACACTAAAACCAAGAAAGTCATGACCCAAAATGTCCAAGAAATTTGGGACACCATGAAAAGACCAAACCGATGAATAATAGGGACAGAGGAAGGAGAAGAATACCAACTCAAAGGCACAGAAAATATATTTAACAAGATCATGAAAGAATACTTTCCCAACTTAAAAAAGGAAATGCCGATGAAGATACAAGAAGCCTATAGAACACCTAACAGACTAGACCCTCCAAAAAAGGCCCGTCACCACATAATAATTAAACAACAAAATGTACAGAATAAAGAAAGAATATTAAGGGCAGCAAAGGAAAAAGGGCCTAGTGACTTATAAAGGCAAACCGCATCCAGGCTATGGGACCAGGACCTGTCCTTAGTGCATGAGCTGGCTGTTTGGAACTTTGGGCTTACACAGGGACACTTTGGTCAGCCTGGAAGGAGGGGACTGGACCTGCCAGTACTGAATCCACCAGGTTTAAATGAATCCCCAGGGGAGTCTTGGCCCTGGAGAAGATTGGAATAGAAGGGAAGGGATAGGGGAAAGTAGGGGTATGGGCAGGAGGGGGGGAGCACAGGGGAACCCATGCCTGATGTGTAAAATTAAAACACAAATATAATAATAATAAAAAAGAAGAGAACATTAAAAAAAGGCAAACCCATCAGAATAACACTCTATTTCTCAATGGAGACATTCAAAGCCAGAAGGACCTGAACAGATATAATGCAGACACTAAGACACCATGGATGCCAGCCTAGACTAATACACCCAGCAAAACTTTCAATCATCATAAGTGGAGTGAACAATACCTTCCAAGACAAAACCAGATTTCAACAATACTTATCCACAAACTCAGCCCTACAGAAAGAACTAGAAGGAAAATTCCAACCTAAGGAAGTCAGATACACCCTTGAAAACACAGGCAATAGATAACACCACAGCAGTAAACCCCTAAGAAGAAAAGCACACACACATTACCACCAAAAAATAAAAATAACAGGAATAAACAATCACTGGTCATTAATATCAATGGACTTAATTCACCTATAAAAAGAAACAGGCTAACAGAATGGATATGAAAACAGGACCAAACTTTCTGCTGCATACAAGAAACACACCTCAAATTCAAAGATAGACACCTCCTAAGAATACAAGGCTGGGAAAAGACTTTCCAATCAAATGGTCTTAAGAAGCAAGCTGGTGTAGCCATCCTAATATCCAGCAAAATAGACTTCAAACTAAAATCAATCAAAAGAGATGATGAAGAACATTAAATACTCATCGCAGGAAAGATCCACAAAGATGAAGTTTCAATTCTGAACATTTATGCCTGAAACACAAGGGCACCCACATATGTAAAAGAAACATTACTAAAGCTTAAATCACATATAAAACCTCACACATTAATAGGGGGAGATTTCAACACCCCACTTTCACTTCAGGACAGATTTGCCAAATTGAAACTAAACAGAGAAATAATGGACTTAACTGATGTTATGACGCAAGTGGACTTAATTGATATCTACGGAACATTTCACCCAAACAAAAAAAAGAATATATCTTCTTCTCAGCACCCCATGAAACCTTCTCTAAAATCAACCACATACTCAGTCACAAAGCAAATCTCAACAGATACAAAACAATTGGAATAACCTCCTATGTTCTATTGGATCACCATGGTTTAAAGTTAGAAGTCAACAACAACAACCACAAAACCTACAGAAAACGTACAATCTCATGGAAACTGAATAATGTTCAACTAAATCACCAATGGGTTAAGGAAGAATAAAGAAAGAAATTAAAGACTTCCTAGAGATCAATGAAAATGAATACAACACATACCCAAACTTATGGGACACTATGAAAGCAGTGCTAAGAGTGAAATTCATAGCACTAAATGCACACATAAAGAAGTTGGAGAAATCTCACACTAGTGACTTGACAGCACACCTGAAAGATCTTGAACAGGAAGGAGCAAAGTCTCCCAGGAGGAACAGACCACAGGAAATAACCAATAGAGAGCTGAAATCAATAAAATAGAAATAAAGAGAACAATACAAAGGAGTAATGAAACAAAGAGTTGGTTCTTTGAGAAGATCAACAAGATAGACAAGCCCTTATCCAAAGTAACCAAAAGACAGAGAGAGTATATCCAAATTAACAAAATCAGAAATGAAAAGGGGGACATAACAACAGACAGTGAGGAAATCCAGAGAATCATCAGGTCATACTTCAAAAACCTCTACTCTACAAAACTGGAAAATCTAAAAGAAATGAATACTTTTCTGGATAGGTATGCCATACCTAAGTTAAATCACAACCAGATAAAAAATTTAAATAGTCCAATGACCTCTAAGGAAATACGATCACTCATTAAAAGTCTCCCAACCAAAAAAAGCCCAGGACCAGATGGTTTCATTGCAGAATTCGAACAGATCTTTAAAGATGAGTTAATACCAATACTCTTGAAATTGTTCCATACAATAGAAGCAGAAGGAATATCACCAAACTCTTTCTATGAGGCTATAATTACCCTGATTCATAAACCAAAAAATGATTCAAAAAAGAAAGAGAACTACAGACCAATCTCCCTCATGAACATTGACGCAAAAATACTCAATAAAATAGTGGCAAACAGACTCCAAGAACACATCAGAACAATTATCCACCATTATCAAGTAGGCTTTATCCCACGGATGCAACTGTGGTTCAACATATTAAAGTTCGTCAATGTGATACACCATATAAACAAACTCAGAGAAAAAATCCACATGATCATCTCACTAGATGCAGAAAAGGCATTTGATAAAATCCAACACCCCTTCATGATAAAGGTCTTGGAGCGATCAGGAATACAGGGAACATACCTAAACATAATAAAGGCAATCTACAGCAAGCCAACAGCCAACATCAAATTAAATGGAGAGAAACTCAAAGCAATACCACTAAAATCAGGAACAAGGCAAGGCTGTCCACTCTCCCCATACTTATTCAATATAGTACTTGAAGTTCTAGCCAGAGCTATAAGACAACATAAAGAGATTAAGGAGATACAAATTGGAAAGGAAGACGTCAAGCATTCCCTATTTGCAGATGACAGGGTAGTATACATGAGTGAACCCAAAAATTCAACCAAGGAACTGATACAGGTAATAAAAACCTTCAGCAACATAGCAGGATACAAGATCAACTCAAAAAAATCAGTAGCCCTCCTATATACAATAGACAAACAGGCTGAGAAGGAAATCACAGATACATCACCCTTTACAATAGCCACAAATGATATAAAGTACCTTGGGGTTACTCTAACTAAGCATGAGAAGGAGGGGTAAGTACTGAGATGGAATATGCCAGGCACTCTCGTCCCAACTGAGCCATTTTGGTGGCCCATATACTGTGTGTTTCTTATCCTCATGCTCCTTGCACAAGACTCATTTTTCTGATAACTGTTTTGTGGTGTGCAGTAGTAGTAATAGTAGTAGTAGTAGTAGTAGTAGTAGTAGTAGTAGTAGTAGTGTGTGTATGTGAGTGTGTGTGTGTGTGTTTGATTCTTCACTATTGAGCTATCTCTTTAGTCCCATATACCAAATACATGGAGAGATAGCTCAATAGTTAAGAGCCTAGCATCTTTTCCAAAGGACATGGGTTCAATTCCCAGGACCCACAGGGCAGTTTATTACTGTCTGTAACTGAACTTCCAAGGAATTCAACCCCTTCTGCTGTCCTCCTCAGATACAAAACATGGGTGTGGTCCAGAGACATATAAGCAGCCAAAAGGACCATATCATATGATGCATCTGGCATTGTAACAAAGACATCATTCAAAATCCAACTTCAAGCTGCTTTCATTCTGTCTCCTGACTTTCAGCTCTGATCCACTTTAGGTCTTTGATCCATGTAGAGTTGATTTGTAAATGGTGTTAGGTGAAGTCTTCACTTCATTCTTTTACCTGGATATCACATCTTCCCAACATCCCCTGTTTAACTATTATACATCCATCATTGAACAGTGTAAGCAGCCTGATCAAAACTCATCTGGTCACAGAGGGTCAGATGGACAGCAAGAATGCCTTCCAAGCTCTGTAACTCAATAGGACAACTCTGTTTCACACCAATTAATTCAAAATAGCCAGCAGAAATGAATGTTTTTTACAAACATTAATAGTGACAGATGAAATGCTGGATGTGCCAACTGTGCATTTCTGACACACATTATAATATATATGCAAAACTGTCCCATAAACACACATATTTATCATATTAACTAATCTTTATTTTAATCAAGGTCAGTGTGCATGAGCAGATCTTGGAATTCCAATTCTTTGTTACTGATCTGTACGTCAGTAATAAACTATTTGGGTTGTTGCAGCTTTATACTAAAAATGAAATCATGTAAGATGTCCTGTAATTTTATTCTTGTTTTTTTAAGAGATTCTTTTAAGGACAGGTATGGTGGTGCTTCCCTCTAACCCCAGCTCTTGGGAGCACAGACAGGTGGATCTCTGGGAGTGTGAGGCCAGCTTGATCTATATAGTGAGTTTCAGGACAGCTAGAATGGACGTTTCTATTTCTGTGCAAAATGCCACTCGGGTTTTGATCTGATGTGCATGGAACTGTTAGACTACATTCAGGGTTATTATCATCTATTAAAAAATGTTTTTCAGGTACGCTGACTTACGCATGTAATCCAGCCACTCAAGAATCTGAGGCAGGAGTAGCATGTTCTCAAAGAGCTTACCACAGCCAATCCAAGACCTGCCTGATTAATTTAGTGACATCCTGTTTCCAAATAAAAATTAGAAGGCAGAGCTTAGAGTATAGCTCAGTGGTAGTGCATTGCTCACCATGCACAAAGCCATGGGTTCAATCCCAGTACTGCAGAACAACACTAATAATGAGATTAAGTCTTCCAACCCATCAACCCCAATGGCTGTCATTTCTTGTCCTCTTTCATCATCTCTTATTTGTGAGTTTGTTGAGTGCAAGTCTTTTATCTCCTTGGCACAGATGATTCTAAGTATTTTATTGTTTTTGGTTCTTTCATAAATAAATACTTTCTTCATTTCCTTTCCAGTTGTTCACTATTAAGGCTGGGACTATTGCTCAGGGGCTGAGCACTTTCTGGGAATGCAGGAGGCTCTTGGTTTAAGCTCCACTAATGCCAGGAAAAATGAAAATCAAATTTTTCATGGTCAATAGTAGTATACAGAAATACAGCTCACTTGGGCATGTTCATTTCATTAGCCAACCAGTTTATTAGTTTTTCTCATTTAGTTCTGAGAACTTTCTGTAGAATGTTAAGAATTTTCTATGAACAAGTTCCTGTCATCTACAGATATCTTTAGAATCTCATAATTGGGCACCTTCATTTCATTGTCTAGCCTAATGGCTCTGTGTAGTACTCTTAAGAGTCTCTTGAACACAAGTGGTCACAGCAGTATCCTGTGTTCTTCCTGATCTTAGAGAGAAAGCTGTAAGTCTCCCCACTGAATATGATGTTGGTTGTGGGATTCCATGTGTGCCTTTGTTACACTAAGCTGGTCTTCTATCCAGTTTCAGTGCTTTTATTATCAAAGTTTGTCAAAATTGTCAAGTTCTTGTTGATTCAATCTTATTGGTTATACAGCTATTAGATTTTGTTTCTTTCATGCTTCCATCTCTAAAGAATCCAGGTTTGTAGGAATTAGTCCATTGTGTCAGGGCCACACAACTGTTATCAAAGTGAAACCTCTGTAACATCACTACTAAATAAAAATGTGTGCCACACAGATCCTCACCCACCTTCACAGTACTCTTGGTTTGTCAATGGAGAGATCCAGTCCTCCTCCCAAGAGCTCTTTATCCCCAACATCAATACTAGTAATTGTGGATCCTATTCCTGCCTCATCTATAATGTTTTTCCTGGTGTCAATAGGACCACAGTGAAGCAAATTACAGCCTTTATTAAAAGGCATGGTATAGTTGAAAGTGGGAAACTTAAACATTTTTAAAATGTCATGGGTGAAGTGAACAATTTATTATGCTAATATTCAGTATATTTAGCCTGTTTCTGAACATACATTTATACAGTGAATTTGATCATTTATAGGATGATAAAGCTTTAACTTGTATCCTAATAACTATCTTTAATAGCTCATAATTTACATATGACTTATCCTTAAGAATGTACAATTTAGGTCGGCCAATCATGTGCATTTTTACAATGACTACTGGTGATAAGCATGTTTTTGTTGTTTGATTGTGAGATATAGTCTCACTAGGTACTCCTTGCTGGACAGCCTGGAATTCCCAGAGGACTGGGATCAAAGGTGTGCACCACCATGCCTGGGCCATAATCATTTCTTTTTGGTTTTTTTCCATTTTTGCTTTTTTGAGACAGGGTTTCTCTGTGTAGCCCTGGTTGTCTTGGAACTCACATTGTAGACATTCCAGCATGGAACTCACAGACATCCATATGCCTCTGCCTCCAGAGTGCTGGGATTAAAGGCATATGCCACCACCACCGGGCTCCCACAGCAATTCTTTATGTTTTGTTCTAGTTAGCTTTCCAGTTACTGTGATAAAATGCCACAACCCAAACCAGTAGTTAGGTAGTTAGGGGTTTATTTAACTTAAGTGTCTTGATCAGCGTCTGTCATTGAGGAAAGTGCAGGCAAGAGCAAGGTGGAAAGCTTCCAGACTTGCTCAGATGCATTTCTTATAGAGCCCATAAGAAAGGGGCTATCTGCAAGAGGATAGCACTGGGTCCTCCTCCATAAAACTGAAATTAAGAAAATGCTTTGCTAGCCATAGTGATGGAGGTGATACCGAAAACTGAGTCTTTATCTTTCCATGTCTATTTTGTCTGTCAAATAGACAAAAACTAATCAGCATGTCTCTTTCTTTAAAAGGAATGTCAGGTCTTTTCCTTCTCTTTGGATTGAGCTGTTTGTTGTTTTATTGTTTCCATTGTTGAACTGTGAGAGTTCTATATATATTTTGGCCCACGTTCATGTGTACAATATATAACATTTTTTAATGCTTGAAAGTGGTCTTTCCACTTTCTTGATCCTTGGCCTATTACTTGTTAATAGTACTTTAACTGGCATCTCAAATGTACACAGAATATACAAGTAGAGTGTGACCTTTGATGTCTGTGTACAAGACAGAATGTTTAAGTCAACAATTTAACATCCACTACCCCATTTATCTCCAGTTTTTTTTGTTTGTTTGGTTTTTTTTTTTTTGGTTTTTTGTTTGTTTGTTTTTTTGTTTGTTTTGTTTTTCAAAACAGAGTTTTTCTGTGTAGCTTTGTGCCTTTCTGGCACTTGATTTGTAGACTAGGGTAGCCTCAAACTCACATAGATCCACATGCCTCTCACTCTCATGTGCTGGTATTAAAGGCATGCGGCACCCCTCACCCACCGGCATTATCTCCATTTGTTATGGTGAGACATTGGAAATTTTCCTTGACCACTGTGAAATATACACTGCTATTGACTACAATTATCTATGGGTTATGTCTAACCTGCACCTCTTTCCAATGTGATATTTACATATTGCTACCAACAACTGCTTGGAGTATATTTCCCACAGCCAGTTTAGCCTTATGAATTTTTGTATGTATGTATGTATGTATGTATGTATGTATGTATGTATGAATGAATGTATGTTTTCTTTCTTTCTTTCTTTCTTTCTTTCTTTCTTTCTTTCTTTCTTTCTTTCTTTCTTTCTTTCTTTCTTGGTTTATTATACAGTATGCAGTCTGAATCCAGAATGGGACACCATATTTCATTATAGATGGTTGTAAGCCACCATGTGGTTGAAGGGAATTGAACTAAGGACCTCTAGAGGGGCTGACAGTGCTCTTAACACCTGAGCCACACTCCTTCCAGTGTTCAGGGATTATTTCCTGCAGAAAAATACTAGTAGACACTGCTTGGTGGAAGGTCAGGTCATTGTAAACATGTAAGTTTAAATTATGGGACTAGCAATGATCATTTACCTTGTGTCCTATAATAGGACATCTGTGGCCCAGCCTGACCTAAACTCAGGCAGATGCTGAGCTGTGTGAGATCTCTGACAGGCTGTCAGGTTTCTCAGAGAGGCTCAATGGGAAGACTAATCATAACTATCTGAAGGACAGCCCTGAAAAGCAGAGGCTGAGAGGACTCTGGTTTACACACAGCAGGGGAAGTCAGTGTAGCTGGAGGGACCTGAACCCTGTGTCTCAAGGTAGGCAATGGGTAAGTGAGGATCAGGAGATAAAATGAGGTCTATGATTCCAAGTCTTGAATCTGACCATTGCCAAACTCTGCAACTCAGTTCACTCATGAGAAACTCCAGGTAATCCCATACTCAACACAGGAGTCCCCAATATTTCTGAGCACTCAGCCACTTTATCTGCGTGTAATTTGCTTCCTGCTTGATTATGTAAGGATCTTGGTCAGCTGGAAGATAAGAGGTTGTCTCTGGTTGTAAGAGGCCTTTGCAAGAATCAGAAGTACCACACATGGCAATCATCTCTCTGTGGTCAACAGAGTAATGCTACCCAAGCACAGCATCACAATCAACAATTCCAGTCCCATGGAGGGTGAGGACTCAGTAGCATTAATATGTGGACATAAAACTCAGAATATAACCTACCTGTGGAGGATAAATGACCAAAGAATCTCAGAAGAGGACAGGCTGAAGCTGTCTGAGGACAACAGGACTCTCACTTTACTCACTGTTGTGAGGACTGACACAGGACTCTATGAATGTGAATCTGGAGCACAGTGGTTCCCTCCCCAAGTCACCCATTCTCTCTGGACATTACCTGTAAGTATTATCTGTTTCATCCTGGCCACAACTGCTTAAATACAGAGGGCTAGATCTACTACACTCGGTCCCAAGCCCCTTGAGTTCAAGACAAGGAATTTTCATACAGATATCAAGGCTGCCAGGGCTTCCTGTACCAGCCCAAGCATGTGTGGACAGGCTCAGCATTGAGCTTGAAAGGGCTGCAGGACCTTCTCCTGCCTAGAGAAGCTCAGGAAGATGGAGACATGGGATATGTCAGACTCAGTCTCAGTGCACACAAGAGTGTGCAGTGGGGATGTTTGTGTATTGTGCTTGACATAGATTAGGGTTGTGCATGCTGCATGAGAACTCTTCTGCTAATCTGCACTTCACCTCTGGGTAGGACCTGATCAACTAAGGTTAAAGCACAGCTCAAAGAGATACTATGTCCTTCTACAGACCAGGATTTCCCCTTCCCTCTGTTGACAGCATGTTTGACTTTATTCTATTTGCTGCAGATGGTCCAGATGTCCAGATCATATCTCCCTCAAATATTCATTTCCATTGAAGGACACAGAGATGCTAACACACCTCCACAGTTCACTTGGTTTGTCAATGGAGAGCTCCAGTCATCCTCCCAAGAGCTCTGTATTCCCAACATAAATACTAAGGATAGTGGATCTTATACCTACCATGTCTCTAACTGTCACTGTCCTCAGTAAGACCACAGTCAAGAACATTATAGTCCTTAGTAAATGGATCTCTGAAATATCAGCACCAGGTTTGGAGTGAAGTCTTTAGCTTTCTGAAATATCACAGAAGCATTTACTTTCCTGCCTATATCTATGAGAACAAGAAAACCTCATTCTTCCCCCAAGCCTTCTGCTCCATCCCTATGTCTAATGGCCTCCTAGTTCTCTGATTTCTGGCCTATAAGGGTGAAGCTTGCAATGTGAGGAGCAGTTTCTCTGAGCCTTGAAAAGCCATGGTTAGGAGAGCCTCAAGGTCAAGATTTCTTTCTGTGCCTAACATAAGATTTCCTGTCTCCTCCATTTTCATTTTATGACCTTCATGACCTACAAGGAACACCCAGGGCTTTCAACTGTGCTCACATTCTTATTCTCCAAATTGGAGAAGAATATTCTTCACAGATGTAAACTAGACCTCTTCTCTCACGTCTGCTCCTGTCTCATGGGTGGGGTGGCTGCCTCAACTCTGACTTCATGGGATGGGAAGATTGGGTGGAGAAGGTGCCTGTCACTGACTGTTGAAGATGTTCTTTTGCTGACCCTTCTCAAGGTTCAAAAAAGTAATCTCAGCTGAGTGTGTTGGTACTCACCAATGATGCCAACACTGAGGATATAGAGGTAGGTAGACAGTGTGAGATTGAGTCCATCCTGGTCTACAGAGCAAGTTCCAAGTGAGCTAGGATTGTACAGTGAGACCCCGTCTCAAAACTGTCAGTACTGAGCATTAGATTGGAAGGCTGTGGTCAGCACTGTGAGTATTCACTTCTACTCTGTAGTATTTAATACATATCCACAGCAGGAAAATTCAAGTTTTCTACAAACAGGAATTCTTCAGTTAGAGAATTCTCCCAGCCCTGAAGCCCAGCCTTTAACACACTTAATATTAGCTAGGCCTTCTTAACCCTATGACATTTTTTTAAATAAAAATTAAAAGGCTATTTCATAAAGGTGGGATCTGACTTTTGACACTCAAAAAAATGTGAGCAAGAATTCCACAAATATCATTTAGAGATACATTCTTCCAACAGTGACATTTCTGGACATGTGGGCTGAAGAGGCTCCCAGTATGGAATCTACACAAATACCCTGAGTCAGGGTCACTGTGGGTGAACTTTGTAGGAGTAAGATTCAGCTCTTTCCTTACAGGACATATCCTGAACATGTGATCTTGCAGAGGGCCCCTTCTTTGTATAGGCCCTGTGAGCTGGCTGAGATCTCTGAGTGTGAAGGACTCTCAGCTGGTCCCCCCTACTGTTTATTCACAGAACCAGTGACTACACCTTCCATCCAATTCACCAACAGCACAGTCGAAGACCTGACCTCTGTGTTCCTGAAGTGTTTGTCAAATGACACTGGGATCTCAATCCATTGGCTCTTCAAAGGACAGAGTCTCAGGTTCACGAATAGTATGAGGCTGTCTCAGAACAACAGCACCCTGGAAATAGTCCCTGCCAGGAGGGAGGATTCTGGAGATTATCAGTGTGAAGTATCCAATCAAGTCAGTTCCAAGAGGAGTGACCCCATCCATGTGGACATAATAGGTGAGTGACCTCTCCTCCATTGTTACTCCATGTCATTGGGGGTGGGGGCAGTTTCTTTATCAACAGAGTTCAGAATGGGTCAAAGTCACAAGGATAAAAACATGGCTTGAGATACAAATACAGACAACTTGGTGAAAGATGCATGTTATTCTCACAATAACACGCCAAGCAAGGTGTGCACAGTGCTGCAGGCCTTTACCCCAATACACCAGAGGCAGAGACAATTGGATCTCTATAAGTTCCCAACACCCCCCTATCTTTGTAGCCTGTTTCAGGTTAGCCAGAGATACATAGTGAGACCTTGTCTCAAAAGAGAGAGAGCATGAAGCAGGAGGCAGAGAAGTACAAGGCCAGCGCAGATTACACTGTGAGACCTGGTCATTAATAACAACAATAGATGTCAATATAGCAAATAGAACTGCAAAGTCATTAAGTGTTAAGGATCTGAGTCACACAGTCAGAACACCTTCAGGTCTAGTAAAAATATTCATGTTACTCTATACCCTACACCACACAATCAAATTTTCTTTAGATTGTTTCCAAAACCTAATAGGAGTTACTGCATATAAACTAGTCTTATTGTGTTGAGTACAGGACTATGATATGAGGAAACAATTCATTTTTCTTTGCAGACATACTTTTCCAAGTAGATTGTTTTCAAGGTTGCCATCCTTTTATATAAAATCCATAGATAAAACAGACCTGTATTGAGTTTCTTACTACGTTTGCCTATTTATTCATTTTGTATGGTTGTCCCCGCCAAGTGTGTGGAGGTCATAGGATAATTTGTGGGGCCAGTTAACTGGGGACAGAGAATTGAACTCAGATAGGTGAGCAAGCCCTTTATCTGGTAAGCCATTTCACTGGCCCACATTGTTTGTGCATTTATATCCATGTGCCAGTGTGGGTAGGTACTGCAAAGGAATATGCCAGGCACTCTCGTCCCAACTGAGCCATCTTGGTGGCCCATATACTGCGTTTCTTATCCTCATGCTCCTTGCACAAGACTCATTTCTCCGATAACTGTTTTGTGGTGTGCAGTAGTAGTAATAGTAGTAGTAGTAGTAGTAGTAGTAGTAGTAGTAGTAGTATGTGTGTGTGTGTGTGTGTGTGTATGTGATTGTGTGTGTGTGTGTGTTTGATTCTTCACTATTGAGCTATCTCTTTAGTCCCATATACCAAATACATGGAGAGATAGCTCAATAGTTAAGAGCCTAGCATCTAATTCAAAGGACATGGGTTCAATTCCCAGCACCCCCAGGGCAGTTTATTACTGTCTGTAACTGAACTTCCAAGGAATTCAACCCCTTCTGCTGTCCTCCTCAGATACAAAACATGGGTGTGGTCCAGAGACATATAAGCAGCCAAAAGGACCATATGATGCATCTGGCATCATAACAAAGACATCATTCAAAATCCAACTTCAAGCTGCTTTCATTCTGTCTCCTGACTTTCAGCTCTGATCCACTTTAGGTCTTTGATCCATGTAGAGTTGATTTGTAAATGGTGTTAGGTGAAGTCTTCACTTCATTCTTTTACCTGGATATCACATCTTCCCAACATCCCCTGTTTAACTATTATACATCCATCATTGAACAGTGTAAGCAGCCTGATCAAAACTCATCTGGTCACAGAGGGTCAGATGGACAGCAAGAATGCCTTCCAAGCTCTGTAACTCAATAGGACAACTCTGTTTCACACCAATTAATTCAAAATAGCCAGCAGAAATGAATGTTTTTTACAAACATTAATAGTGACAGATGAAATGCTGGATGTGCCAACTGTGCATTTCTGACACACATTATAATATATATGCAAAACTGTCCCATAAACACACATATTTATCATATTAACTAATCTTTATTTTAATCAAGGTCAGTGTGCATGAGCAGATCTTGGAATTCCAATTCTTTGTTACTGATCTGTACGTCAGTAGTAGACTATTTTGGTTGTTGCAGCTTTATACTAAAAATGAAATCATGTAAGATGTCATGTAATTTTATTCTTGTTTTTTTAAGAGATTCTTTTAAGGACAGGTATGGTGGTGCTTCCCTCTAACCCCAGCTCTTGGGAGCACAGACAGGTGGATCTCTGGGAGTGTGAGGCCAGCTTGATCTATATAGTGAGTTTCAGGACAGCTAGAATGGACGTTTCTATTTCTGTGCAAAATGCCACTCGGGTTTTGATCTGATGTGCATGGAACTGTTAGACTACATTGAGGGATTTTATCATCTATTAAAATAATGTTTTTCAGGCAAGCTGACTTACACATGTAATCCAGCCACTCAGAATCTGAAGCAGGAGTAGCATGTTCTAAAAGAGCCTACCACAGCCAATTCAAGACCAGCCTGATTAATTTAGTGACATCCTGTTTCCAAATAAAAATTAGAAGGCAGAGCTTAGAGTATAGCTCAGTGGTAGTGCATTGCACACCATGCACAAAGCCCTGGGTTCAATCCCAGTACTGCAGAACAACACTAATAATGAGATGAAGTCTTCCAACCCATCAACCCCAAATGGCTGTCATTTCTTGTCCTCTGTCATCATCTCTTATTTGTGAGTTTGTTGAGTGCAAGTCTTTTATCACCTTGGCACAGATAATTCTAAGTATTTTATTGTTTTTGGTTCTTTCATAAATAAATACTTTCTTCATTTCCTTTCCAGTTGTTCACTATTAAGGCTGGGACTATTGCTCAGGGGCTGAGCACTTTCTGGGCATGCAGGAGGCTCTAGGTTTAAGCTCCACTAGTGCCAGTAAAAATGAAAATCAAATTGATCATGGTCAATAGTAGTATGCAGAAATACAGCTCACTTGGGCATGGTCAATTCATTAGCCAACCAATTTATTAGTTTTTCTCATATAGTTCTGAGAACTTTCTGTAGAATATTAAGGATTTTCTATGAACAAGTTCCTGTCATCTACAGATATCTTTAGAATCTCATAATTGGGCACCTTCATTTCATTGTCTAGCCTAATGGCTCTGTGTAGCACTCTTAAGAGTCTCTTGAACACAAGTGGTCACAGCAGTATCCTGTGTTCTTCCTGATCTTAGAGAGAAAGCTGTAAGTCTCCCCACTGAATATGATGTTGGTTGTGGGATTCCATGTATGCCTTTGATACACTAAACAGGTCTTCCATCCAGTTTCAGTGCTTTTATTATCAAAGTTTGTCAAAATTGACAAGTTCTTGTTGATTCAATCTTATTGGTTATACAGCTATTAGATTTTGTTTCTTTCATGCTTCCATCTCTAAAGAATCCAGGTTTGTAGGAATTAGTCCATTGTGTCAGGGCCACACAACTGTTATCAAAGTGAAACCTCTGTAACATCACTACTAAATAAAAATGTGTGCCACACAGATCCTCACCCACCTTCACAGTACTCTTGGTTTGTCAATGGAGAGATCCAGTCCTCCTCCCAAGAGATCTTTATCCCCAACATCAATACTAGTAATTGTGGATCCTATTCCTGCCTCATCTATAATGTTTTTCCTGGGGTCAATAGGACCACAGTGAAGCAAATTACAGCCTTTATTAAAAGGCATGGTATAGTTGAAAGTGGGAAACTTAAACATTTTTAAAATGTCATGGGTGAAGTGAACAATTTATTATGCTAATATTCAGTATATTTAGCCTGTTTCTGAACATACATTTATACAGTGAATTTGATCATTTATAGGATGATAAAGCTTTACCTTGTATCCTAATAACTATCTTTAATAGCTCATAATTTACATATGACTTATCCTTAAGAATGTACAATTTAGGTCGGCCAATCATGTGCATTTTTACAATGACTACTGGTGATAAGCATGTTTTTGTTTTTTGATTGTGAGACATGGTCTCACTAGATACTCCTGGCTGGACTGCCTGGAATTCCCAGAGGACTGGGATCAAAGGTGGTGCACCACCATGCCTGGGCCATAATCATTTCTTTTTGTTTTTTTCCTTTTCTTGGTTTTTTGAGACATGGTTGCTCTGTGTAACCTTGGTTGTCTTGGAACTCACATTGTAGACATTCCAGCATGGAACTCACAGACATCCATATGCCTCTGCCTCCTGAGTGCTGGGATTAAAGGCATATGCCACCACCACCGGGCTCCCACAGCAATTCTTTATGTTTTGTTCTAGTTAGCTTTCCAGTTACTGTGATAAAATGCCACAACCCAAACCAGTAGTTAGGTAGTTAGGGGTTTATTTAACTTAAGTGTCTTGATAAGCATCTGTCATTGAGGTAAGTGCAGGCAAGAGCCAGGTGGAAAGCTTCCAGACTTGCTCAGATGCATTTCTTATAGAAGCCCATAAGAAAGGGGCTATCTGCAGGAGGATAGCACTGGGTCCTCCTCCATAAAACTGAAATTCAGAAAATGCTTTGCTAGCCATAGTGATGGAGGTGATACCGAAAACTGAGTCTTTATCTTTCCATGTCTATTTTTGTCTGTCAAATAGACAAAAACTAATCAGCATGTCTCTTTCTTTAAAAGGAATGTCAGGTCTTTTCCTTCTCTTTGGATCGAGCTGTTTGTTGTTTTACTGTTTCCATTGTTGAACTGTGAGAGTTCTTTATATATTTTGGCCCACGTTCATATGTACGATATATAACATTTTTTAATGCTTGAAAGTGGTCTTTCCACTTCCTTGATCCTTGGCCTATTACTTGTTAATAGTACATTAACTGGCATCTCAAATGTACACAGAATGTCCAAGTAGAGTGTGATCTTTGATGTCTATGTACAAGACAGAATGTTTAAGTCAACAATTTAACATCCACTACCCCATTTATCTCCAGTTTTTTTTTTTTTGTTTTGTTTTGTTTTGTTTTGTTTTGTTTTTGGTTTTTTTTTGGTTTTTCCAACAGAGTTTTTCTGTGTAGCTTTGTGCCTTTCTGGCACTTGATTTGTAGACTAGGGTAGCTTCAAACTCACATAGATCCACATGCCTCTCACTCTCATGTGCTGGTATTAAAGGCACGCGGCACCCCTCACCCACTGGCATTATCTCCATTTGTTATGGTGAGACATTAGAAATTTTCCTTGACCACTGTGAAATATACACTGCTATTGACTACAATTATCTATGGGTTATGTCTAACCTGCACCTCTTTCCAATGTGATATTTACATATTGCTACCAACAACTGCTTGGAGTATCTTTCCCACAGCCAGTTTAGCCTTATGAATTTTTGTATGTATGTATGTATGTATGTATGTATGTATGTATGTATGTATGAATGAATGAATGTATGCTTTCTTTCTTTCTTTCTTTCTTTCTGTCTTTCTTTCTTTCTTTCTTTGTCTCTTTCTTTCTTTCTTTCTTTCTTGGTTTATTATACAGTGTGCAGCCTGAATCCAGAACGGGACACCATATTTCATTATAGATTGTTGTAAGCCACCATGTGGTTGAAGGGAATTGAACTAAGGACCTCTACAGGGGCTGACAGTGCTCTTAACACCTGAGCCACATTCCATCCAGTGTTCAGGAATTATTTCCTGCAGAAAAATACTAGTAGACACTGCTTGGTGGAAGGTCAGGTCATTGTAAACATGTAAGTTTAAATTATGGGACTATCAATGACCATTTACCTTGTGTCCTATAATAGGACACCTGTGACCCAGCCTGACCTAAACTCAGGCAGATGCTGAGCTGTGTGAGATCTCTGACAGGCTGTCAGGTTTCTCAGAGAGGCTCAATGGGAAGACTAATCATAACTATCTGAAGGACAGCCCTGAAAAGCAGAGGCTGAGAGGACTCTGGTTTACACACAGAAGGGGAAGTCAGTGTAGCTGGAGGGACCTGAACCCTGTGTCTCAAGATAGGCAATGGTGAGTGAGGATCAGGAGATAAAATGAGGTCTATGATTCCAAGTCTTGAATCTGACCATCGCCAAACACTGCAACTCAGCTCACTCATGAGAAACTCCAGGTATTCCCATACTCAACACAGGAGTCCCCAATATTTCTGAGCACTCAGCCACTTTATCTGCGTGTAATTTGCTTCCTGCTTGATTATGTAAGGATCTTGGTCAGCTGGAAGATAAGAGGTTGTCTCTGGTTGTAAGAGGCCTTTGCAAGAATCAGAAGTACCACACATGGCAATCATCTCTCTGTGGTCAACAGAGTAATGCTACCCAAGCACAGCATCACAATCAACAATTCCAATCCCATGGAGGGTGAGGACTCAGTAGCATTAATATGTGGACATAAAACTCAGAATATAACCTACCTGTGGAGGATAAATGACCAAAGACTCTCAGAAGTGGACAGGCTGAAGCTGTCTGAGGACAACAGGACTCTCACTTTACTCACTGTTGTGAGGACTGACACAGGACTCTATGAATGTGAATCTGGAGCACAGTGGTTCCCTCCCCAAGTAACCCATTCTCTCTGGACATTACCTGTAAGTATTATCTGTTTCATCCTGGCCACAACTGCTTAAATACAGAGGGCTAGATCTACTACACTCGGTCCCAAGCCCCTTGAGTTCAAGACAAGGAATTTTCATACAGATATCAAGGCTGCCAGGGCTTCCTGTACCAGCCCAAGCATGTGTGGACAGGCTCAGCATTGAGCTTGAAAGGGCTGCAGGACCTTCTCCTGCCTAGAGAAGCTCAGGAAGATGGAGACATGGGATATGTCAGACTCAGTCTCAGTGCACACAAGAGTGTGCAGTGGGGGATGTTTGTGTATTGTGCTTGACATAGATTAGGGTTGTGCATGCTGCATGAGAACTCTTCTGCTAATCTGCACTTCACCTCTGGGTAGGACCTGATCAACTAAGGTTAAAGCACAGCTCAAAGAGATACTATGTCCTTCTACAGACCAGGATTTCCCTTCCCTCTGTTGACAGCATGTTTGACTTTATTCTATTTGCTGCAGATGGTCCAGATGTCCAGATCATATCTCCCTCAAATATTCATTTCCATTGAAGGACACAGAGATGCTAACACACCTCCACAGTTCACTTGGTTTGTCAATGGAGAGCTCCAGTCATCCTCCCAAGAGCTCTGTATTCCCAACATAAATACTAAGGATAGTGGATCTTATACCTACCATGTCTCTAACTGTCACTGTCCTCAGTAAGACCACAGTCAAGAACATTATAGTCCTTAGTAAATGGATCTCTGAAATATCAGCACCAGGTTTGGAGTGAAGTCTTTAGCTTTCTGAAATATCAAAGCATTTACTTTCCTGCCTATATCTATGAGAACAAGAAAACCTCATTCTTCCCCCAAGCCTTCTGCTCCATCCCTATGTCTAATGGCCTCCTAGTTCTCTGATTTCTGGCCTATAAGGGTGAAGCTTGCAATGTGAGGAGCAGTTTCTCTGAGCCTTGAAAAGCCATGGTTAGGAGAGCCTCAAGGTCAAGATTTCTTTCTGTGCCTAACATAAGATTTCCTGTCTCCTCCATTTTCATTTTATGACCTTCATGACCTACAAGGAACACCCAGGGCTTTCAACTGTGCTCACATTCTTATTCTCCAAATTGGAGAAGAATATTCTTCACAGATGTAAACTAGACCTCTTCTCTCACGTCTGCTCCTGTCTCATGGGTGGGGTGGCTGCCTCAACTCTGACTTCATGGGATGGGAAGATTGGGTGGAGAAGGTGCCTGTCACTGACTGTTGAAGATGTTCTTTTGCTTACACTTCTCAAGTTTCAAAAAAGTAATCTCAGCTGAGTGTGTTGGTACTCACCAATGATGCCAACACTGAGGATATAGAGGTAGGTAGACAGTGTGAGATTGAGTCCATCCTCAGAGCAAGTTCCAAGTGAGCTAGGATTGTACAGTGAGACCCCGTCTCAAAACTGTCAGTACTGAGCATTAGATTGGAAGGCTGTGGTCAGCACTGTGAGTATTCACTTCTACTCTGTAGTATTTAATACATATCCACAGCAGGAAAATTCAAGTTTTCTACAAACAGGAATTCTTCAGTTAGAGAATTCTCCCAGCCCTGAAGCCCAGCCTTTAACACACTTAATATTAGCTAGGCCTTCTTAACCCTATGACATTTTTTTAAATAAAAATTAAAAGGCTATTTCATAAAGGTGGGATCTGACTTTTGACACTCACAAAAATGTGAGCAAGAATTCCACAAATATCATTTAGAGATACATTCTTCCAACAGTGACATTTCTGGACATGTGGGCTGAAGAGGCTCCCAGTATGGAATCTACACAAATACCCTGAGTCAGGGTCACTGTGGGTGAACTTTGTAGGAGTAAGATTCAGCTCTTTCCTTACAGGACATATCCTGAACATGTGATCTTGCAGAGGGCCCCTTCTTTGTATAGGCCCTGTGAGCTGGCTGAGATCTCTGAGTGTGAAGGACTCTCAGCTGGTCCCCCCTACTGTTTATTCACAGAACCAGTGACTACACCTTCCATCCAATTCACCAACAGCACAGTCGAAGACCTGACTTCTGTGTTCCTGAAGTGTTTGTCAAATGACACTGGGATCTCAATCCATTGGCTCTTCAAAGGACAGAGTCTCAGGATCACGAATAGTATGAGGCTGTCTCAGAACAACAGCACCCTGGAAATAGTCCCTGCCAGGAGGGAGGATTCTGGAGATTATCAGTGTGAAGTATCCAATCAAGTCAGTTCCAAGAGGAGTGACCCCATCCATGTGGACATAATAGGTGAGTGACCTCTCCTCCATTGTTACTCCATGTCATTGGGGGTGGGGGCAGTTTCTTTATCAACAGAGTTCAGAATGGGCCAAAGTCACAAGGATAAAAACATGGCTTGAGATACAAATACAGACAACTTGGTGAAAGATGCATGTTATTCTCACAATAACACACCAAGCAAGGTGTGCACAGTGCTGCAGGCCTTTACCCCAATACACCAGAGGCAGAGACAATTGGATCTCTATAAGTTCCCAACACCCCCCTATCTTTGTAGCCTGTTTCAGGTTAGCCAGAGATACATAGTGAGACCTTGTCTCAAAAGAGAGAGAGCATGAAGCAGGAGGCAGAGAAGTACAAGGCCAGCGCAGATTACACTGTGAGACCTGGTCATTAATAACAACAATAGATGTCAATATAGCAAATAGAACTGCAAAGTCATTAAGTGTTAAGGATCTGAGTCACACAGTCAGAACACCTTCAGGTCTAGTAAAAATATTCATGTTACTCTATACCCTACACCACACAATCAAATTTTCTTTAGATTGTTTCCAAAACCTAATAGGAGTTACTGCATATAAACTAGTCTTATTGTGTTGAGTACAGGACTATGATATGAGGAAACAATTCATTTTTCTTTGCAGACATACTTTTCCAAGTAGATTGTTTTCAAGGTTGCCATCCTTTTATATAAAATCCATAGATAAAACAGACCTGTATTGAGTTTCTTACTACGTTTGCCTATTTATTCATTTTGTATGGTTGTCCCCGCCAAGTGTGTGGAGGTCATAGGATAATTTGTGGGGCCAGTTAACTGGGGACAGAGAATTGAACTCAGATAGGTGAGCAAGCCCTTTATCTGGTAAGCCATTTCACTGGCCCACATTGTTTGTGCATTTATATCCATGTGCCAGTGTGGGTAGGTACTGCAAAGGAATATGCCAGGCACTCTCGTCCCAACTGAGCCATCTTGGTGGCCCATATACTGCGTTTCTTATCCTCATGCTCCTTGCACAAGACTCATTTTTCCGATAACTGTTTTGTGGTGTGCAGTAGTAGTAATAGTAGTAGTAGTAGTAGTAGTAGTAGTAGTAGTAGTAGTAGTATGTGTGTGTGTGTGTGTGTGTGTGTGATTGTGTGTGTGTGTGTGTTTTATTCTTAACTATTGAGCTGTCTCTTTAGTCCCATATACCAAATACGTGGAGGGATAGCTCAATAGTTAAGAGCCTAGCATCTAATTCAAAGGACATGGGTTTAATTCCCAGCACCCCCAGGGCAGTTTATTACTGTCTGTAACTGAACTTCCAAGGAATTCAACACCTTCTGCTGTCCTCCTCAGATACAAAACATGGGTGTGGTCCAGAGACATATAAGCAGCCAAAAGGACCATATGATGCATCTGGCATCATAACAAAGACATCATTCAAAATCCAACTTCAAGCTGCTTTCATTCTGTCTCCTGACTTTCAGCTCTGATCCACTTTAGGTCTTTGATCCATGTAGAGTTGATTTGTGAATGGTGTTAGGTGAAGTCTTCACTTCATTCTTTTACCTGGATATCACATCTTCCCAACATCCCCTGTTTAACTATTATACATCCATCATTGAACAGTGTGAGCAGCCTGATCAAAACTCATCTGGTCACAGAGGGTCAGATGGACAGCAAGAATGCCTTCCAAGCTCTGTAACTCAATAGGACAACTCTGTTTCACACCAATTAATTCAAAATAGCCAGCAGAAATGAATGTTTTTTACAAACATTAATAGTGACAGATGAAATGCTGGATGTGCCAACTGTGCATTTCTGACACACATTATAATATATATGCAAAACTGTCCCATAAACACACATATTTATCATATTAACTAATCTTTATTTTAATCAAGGTCAGTGTGCATGAGCAGATCTTGGAATTCCAATTCTTTGTTACTGATCTGTACGTCAGTAGTAGACTATTTTGGTTGTTGCAGCTTTATACTAAAAATGAAATCATGTAAGATGTCCTGTAATTTTATTCTTGTTTTTTTAAGAGATTCTTTTAAGGACAGGTATGGTGGTGCTTCCCTCTAACCCCAGCTCTTGGGAGCACAGACAGGTGGATCTCTGGGAGTGTGAGGCCAGCTTGATCTATATAGTGAGTTTCAGGACAGCTAGAATGGACGTTTCTATTTCTGTGCAAAATGCCACTCGGGTTTTGATCTGATGTGCATGGAACTGTTAGACTACATTGAGGGATTTTATCATCTATTAAAATAATGTTTTCCAGGCAAGCTGACTTACACATGTAATCCAGCCACTCAGAATCTGAAGCAGGAGTAGCATGTTCTAAAAGAGCCTACCACAGCCAATTCAAGACCAGCCTGATTAATTTAGTGACATCCTGTTTCCAAATAAAAATTAGAAGGCAGAGCTTAGAGTATAGCTCAGTGGTAGTGCACTGCACACCATGCACAAAGCCTTGGGTTCAATCCCAGTACTGCAGAACAACACTAATAATGAGATGAAGTCTTCCAACCCATCAACCCCAATGGCTGTCATTTCTTGTCCTCTTTCATCATCTCTTATTTGTGAGTTTGTTGAGTGCAAGTCTTTTATCACCTTGGCACAGATAATTCTAAGTATTTTATTGTTTTTGGTTCTTTCATAAATAAATACTTTCTTCATTTCCTTTCCAGTTGTTCACTATTAAGGCTGGGACTATTGCTCAGGGGCTGAGCACTTTCTGGGCATGCAGGAGGCTCTAGGTTTAAGCTCCACTAGTGCCAGTAAAAATGAAAATCAAATTGATCATGGTCAATAGTAGTATGCAGAAATACAGCTCACTTGGGCATGGTCAATTCATTAGCCAACCAATTTATTAGTTTTTCTCATATAGTTCTGAGAACTTTCTGTAGAATATTAAGGATTTTCTATGAACAAGTTCCTGTCATCTACAGATATCTTTAGAATCTCATAATTGGGCACCTTCATTTCATTGTCTAGCCTAATGGCTCTGTGTAGTACTCTTAAGAGTCTCTTGAACACAAGTGGTCACAGCAGTATCCTGTGTTCTTCCTGATCTTAGAGAGAAAGCTGTAAGTCTCCCCACTGAATATGATGTTGGTTGTGGGATTCCATGTGTGCCTTTGATACACTAAACAGGTCTTCCATCCAGTTTCAGTGCTTTTATTATCAAAGTTTGTCAAAATTGACAAGTTCTTGTTGATTCAATCTTATTGGTTATACAGCTATTAGATTTTGTTTCTTTCATGCTTCCATCTCTAAAGAATCCAGGTTTGTAGGAATTAGTCCATTGTGTCAGGGCCACACAACTGTTATCAAAGTGAAACCTCTGTAACATCACTACTAAATAAAAATGTGTGCCATACAGATCCTCACCCACCTTCACAGTACTCTTGGTTTGTCAATGGAGAGATCCAGTCCTCCTCCCAAGAGATCTTTATCCCCAACATCAATACTAGTAATTGTGGATCCTATTCCTGCCTCATCTATAACTTTTTCCCTGGGGTCAATAGGACCACAGCGAAGCAAATTACAGCCTTTATTAAAAGGTATGGTATAGTTTAAAGTGGAAAACTTAAAGATTTTTAAAATGTCATGGGTGAAGTGAACAATTTATTATGCTAATATTCAGTATATTTAGCCTGTTTCTGAACATACATTTATACAGTGAATTTGATCATTTATAGGATGATAAAGCTTTACCTTGTATCCTAATAACTATCTTTAATAGCTCATAATTTACATATGACTTATCCTTAAGAATGTACAATTTAGGTCGGCCAATCATGTGCATTTTTACAATGACTACTGGTGATAAGCATGTTTTTGTTTTTTGATTGTGAGACATGGTCTCACTAGATACTCCTGGCTGGACAGCCTGGAATTCCCAGAGGACTGGGATCAAAGGTGTGCACCACCATGCCTGGGCCATAATCATTTCTTTTTGTTTTTTTCCTTTTCTTGGTTTTTTGAGACATGGTTGCTCTGTGTAACCTTGGTTGTCTTGGAACTCACATTGTAGACATTCCAGCATGGAACTCACAGACATCCATATGCCTCTGCCTCCTGAGTGCTGGGATTAAAGGCATATGCCACCACCACCGGGCTCCCACAGCAATTCTTTATGTTTTGTTCTAGTTAGCTTTCCAGTTACTGTGATAAAATGCCACAACCCAAACCAGTAGTTAGGTAGTTAGGGGTTTATTTAACTTAAGTGTCTTGATAAGCATCTGTCATTGAGGTAAGTGCAGGCAAGAGCCAGGTGGAAAGCTTCCAGACTTGCTCAGATGCATTTCTTATAGAGCCCATAAGAAAGGGGCTATCTGCAGGAGGATAGCACTTGGTCCTCCTCCACAAAACTGAAATTAAGAAAATGCTTTGCTAGCCACTGTGATGGAGGTGATACCGAAAACTGAGTCTTTATCTTTCCATGTCTATTTTGTCTGTCAAATAGACAAAAACTAATCAGCATGTCTCTTTCTTTAAAAGGAATGTCAGGTCTTTTCCTTCTTTTTGGATTGAGCTGCTTGTTGTTTTATAGTTTCCATTGTTGAACTGTGAGAGTTCTTTATATATTTTGGCCCACGTTCATATGTACGATATATAACATTTTTTAATGCTTGAAAGTGGTCTTTCCACTTCCTTGATCCTTGGCCTATTACTTGTTAATAGTACATTAACTGGCATCTCAAATGTACACAGAATGTCCAAGTAGAGTGTGATCTTTGATGTCTATGTACAAGACAGAATGTTTAAGTCAACAATTTAACATCCACTACCCCATTTATCTCCAGTTTTTTTTGTTTTGTTTTGTTTTGTTTTTGTTTTGTTTTGTTTTTGGTTTTTTTTTGGTTTTTCCAACAGAGTTTTTCTGTGTAGCTTTGTGCCTTTCTGGCACTTGATTTGTAGACTAGGGTAGCTTCAAACTCACATAGATCCACATGCCTCTCACTCTCATGTGCTGGTATTAAAGGCACGCGGCACCCCTCACCCACCGGCATTATCTCCATTTGTTATGGTGAGACATTAGAAATTTTCCTTGACCACTGTGAAATATACACTGCTATTGACTACAATTATCTATGGGTTATGTCTAACCTGCACCTCTTTCCAATGTGATATTTACATATTGCTACCAACAACTGCTTGGAGTATCTTTCCCACAGCCAGTTTAGCCTTATGAATTTTTGTAAGTATGTATGTATGTATGTATGTATGTATGTATGTATGTATGAATGAATGAATGTATGCTTTCTTTCTTTCTTTCTTTCTTTCTTCTTTCTTTCTTTCTTTGTCTTTCTTTCTTTCTTTCTTTCTTGGTTTATTATACAGTGTGCAGTCTGAATCCAGAACGGGACACCATATTTCATTATAGATTGTTGTAAGCCACCATGTGGTTGAAGGGAATTGAACTAAGGACCTCTAGAGGGGCTGACAGTGCTCTTAACACCTGAGCCACATTCCATCCAGTGTTCAGGAATTATTTCCTGCAGAAAAATACTAGTAGACACTGCTTGGTGGAAGGTCAGGTCATTGTAAACATGTAAGTTTAAATTATGGGACTATCAATGACCATTTACCTTGTGTCCTATAATAGGACACCTGTGACCCAGCCTGACCTAAACTCAGGCAGATGCTGAGCTGTGTGAGATCTCTGACAGGCTGTCAGGTTTCTCAGAGAGGCTCAATGGGAAGACTAATCATAACTATCTGAAGGACAGCCCTGAAAAGCAGAGGCTGAGAGGACTCTGGTTTACACACAGAAGGGGAAGTCAGTGTAGCTGGAGGGACCTGAACCCTGTGTCTCAAGATAGGCAATGTGTGAGTGAGGATCAGGAGATAAAATGAGGTCTATGATTCCAAGTCTTGAATCTGACCATCGCCAAACACTGCAACTCAGCTCACTCATGAGAAACTCCAGGTATTCCCATACTCAACACTGGAGTCCCCAATATTTCTGAGCACTCAGCCACTTTATCTGCGTGTAATTTGCTTCCTGCTTGATTATGTAAGGATCTTGGTCAGCTGGAAGATAAGAGGTTGTCTCTGGTTGTAAGAGGCCTTTGCAAGAATCAGAAGTACCACACATGGCAATCATCTCTCTGTGGTCAACAGAGTAATGCTACCCAAGCACAGCATCACAATCAACAATTCCAATCCCATGGAGGGTGAGGACTCAGTAGCATTAATATGTGGACATAAAACTCAGAATATAACCTACCTGTGGAGGATAAATGACCAAAGACTCTCAGAAGTGGACAGGCTGAAGCTGTCTGAGGACAACAGGACTCTCACTTTACTCACTGTTGTGAGGACTGACACAGGACTCTATGAATGTGAATCTGGAGCACAGTGGTTCCCTCCCCAAGTAACCCATTCTCTCTGGACATTACCTGTAAGTATTATCTATTTCATCCTGGCCACAACTGCTTAAATACAGAGGGCTAGATCTACTACACTCGGTCCCAAGCCCCTTGAGTTCAAGACAAGGAATTTTCATACAGATATCAAGGCTGCCAGGGCTTCCTGTACCAGCCCAAGCATGTGTGGACAGGCTCAGCATTGAGCTTGAAAGGGCTGCAGGACCTTCTCCTGCCTAGAGAAGCTCAGGAAGATGGAGACATGGGATATGTCAGACTCAGTCTCAGTGCACACAAGAGTGTGCAGTGGGGATGTTTGTGTATTGTGCTTGACATAGATTAGGGTTGTGCATGCTGCATGAGAACTCTTCTGCTAATCTGCACTTCACCTCTGGGTAGGACCTGATCAACTAAGGTTAAAGCACAGCTCAAAGAGATATTATGTCCTTCTACAGACTAGGATTTCCCCTTCCCTCTGTTGACAGCATGTTTGACTTTATTCTGTTTGCTGCAGATGGTCCAGATGTCCAGATCATATCTCCCTCAAATATTCATTTCCATTGAAGGACACAGAGATGCTAACACACCTCCACAGTTCACTTGGTTTGTCAATGGAGAGCTCCAGTCATCCTCCCAAGAGCTCTGTATTCCCAACATAAATACTAAGGATAGTGGATCTTATACCTACCTTGTCTCTAACTGTCACTGTCCTCAGTAAGACCACAGTCAAGAACATTATAGTCCTTAGTAAATGGATCTCTGAAATATCAGCACCAGGTTTGGAGTGAAGTCTTTAGCTTTCTGGAATGTCACCGAAGGATTTACTTTCCTGCCTATATCTATGAGAACAAGAAAACCTCATTCTTCCCCCATGCCTTCTGCTCCATCCCTATGTCTAATGGCTTCCTAGTTCTCTGATTTCTGGCCTATAAGGGTGAAGCTTGCAATGTGAAGTGCAGGTTCTCTGAGCCTTGAAAAGCCATGGTTAGGAGAGCCTCAATGTCAAGACTTCTTTCTGTGCCTAACATAAGATTTCCTGTCTCCTCCATTTTCATTTTATGACCTTCATGACCTACAAGGAACACCCAGGGCTTTCAACTGTGCTCACATTCTTATTCTCCAAATTGGAGGAGAATATTCCTACAGATGTAAATTAGACCTCTTCTCTCACGTCTGCTCCTGTCTCATGGGTGGGGTGGCTGTCTCAACTCTGACTTCTTGGGATTGGAAGATTGGGTGGAGAAGGTGCCTGTCACTGACAGTTGAAGATGTTCTTTTGCTGACCCTTCTCAAGGTTCAAAAAAGTAATGTCAGCTGAGTGTGGTGGTACTCACCTATGATGCCAACACTGAGGATGTAGAGGTAGGTAGACAGTGTGAGATTGAGTCCATCCTGGTCTACAGAGCAAGTTCCAAGTGAGCTAGGATTGTACAGTGAGACCCCGTCTCAAAACTGTCAGTACTGAGCATTAGATTGGTAGGCTGTGGTCAGCACTGAGATTATTCACTTCTACACTGCAGTATTTAATCCATATCCATAGGGCAGGAAATTTATGTTTTCTACAAACAGAAATTCTTCAGTTAGAGAATTCTCCCAGTCCTGAGGTCCAGCCTTTAACACGCTGAAGATTAGCTAGGCCTTCTTAACCCTATGAAAAATTTTTTTAATAAAAATTAAAAGGCTATTTCATAAAGGTAGGACATGACTATTCACACTCACAAAAATGTGAGCAAGAATTCCACAAATATCATTTAGAAATACATTCCTCCAACAGTGAGATATCTGGACATGTGGGATGAAGAGGCTCCCAGTGTGGAATCTACACAAATACCCTGAGTTAGGGTCACTGTGGGTGATCTTTGTAGGAGTAAGATTCAGCTCTTTCCTTACAGAACATGTCCTCAACATGGGATCTCGCAGGGGGTCCCTTCATTCTATGGGCTCTGTGAGCTGGCTGAGATCTCTGAGTGTGAAGGACTCTCAGCTGGTCCCCTCTACTGTTTATTCACAGAACCAGTGACTACACCTTCCATCCAATTCACCAACAGCACAGTCGAAGACCTGACCTCTGTGTTCCTGAAGTGTTTGTCAAATGACACTGGGATCTCAATCCATTGGCTTTTCAAAGGACATAGTCTCAGGATCACTAATAAGATGAGGATTTCCCAGAACAACAGCACCCTGGAAATAGTCCCTGCCAGGAGGGAGGATTCTGGAGATTATCAGTGTGAAGTATCCAATCAAGTCAGTGCCAAGAGGAGTGACCCCATCCATGTGGACATAATAGGTGAGTGACCTCTCCTCCCTTGTTACTCCATGTCATTGGGGGTGGGGGCAGTTTCTTTATCAACAGAGTTCAGAATGGGTCAAAGTCACAAGGATAAAAACATGGCTTGAGATACAAATACAGCCAACTTGGTGAAAGATGCATGTTATTCTCACAATAACACACCAAGCAAGGTGTGCACAGTGCTGCAGGCCTTTAGCCCAATACACCAGAGGCAGAGACAATTGGATCTCTATAACTTCCCAACACCCCCCGTCTTTGTAGCCTGTTTCAGGTTAGCCAGAGATACATAGTGAGACCTTGTCTCAAAAGAGAGAGAGCATGAAGCAGGAGGCAGAGAAGTACAAGGCCAGCGCAGATTAAATTGTGAGACCTGGTCATTAATAACAACAATAGATGTCAATATAGCAAATAGAATTGCAAAGTGATAAGAGTTTAGGGTCTGAGTTGCACAGACAACCTTCAGAATCTAGTAAAAATATTCATGTTACTCTATACCCTACACCACACAATCAAATTTTCTTTAGATTGTTTCCAATACCTAATATGGGTACTGCATATAAACTAGTCTTACTCTGTTGAATACAGGACAAAGATATGAGGAAACAATACATTTTTCATTGCAGACATACTTTTCCAAGTAGATTGTTTTCAAGGTTTCCTTCCTTTTACATAAAATCCATAGATAGAAAGGACCTGTATTGAGTTTCTTACTACGTTTGAGTATTTATTCCTTTTGTATGGTTGTCCCCCGCCTAGTGTGTGGAGGTCATAGGATAATTTGTGGGGCCAGGTCTCTGGGGATAGAGAATTGAACTCAGATAGGTGAGCAAGCCATTTATCTGGTAAGCCATTTCCCTGGCCCACACTGTTTGTGCATTTATATCCATGTGCCAGTGTGGGTAGGTACTGCAAAGGAATATGCCAGGCACTCTCGTCCCAACTGAGCCATCTTGGTGGCCCATATACTGCGTTTCTTATCCTCATGCTCCTTGCACAATATTGATTTTTCTGATAACTCTTTTGTGGAGTGCAGTAGTATTAATAGTAGTAGTAGTAGTAGTAGTAGTAGTAGTAGTAGTAGTAGTATGTGTGTGTGTGTGTGTGTGTGTGTGTGTGTGTGTGTGTGTGTGTGTGTGTGTTTGATTCTTAACTATTGAGCTATCTCTTTAGTCCCATATACCAAATACATGGAGAGATAGCTCAATAGTTAAGAGCCTAGCAACTCTTCCACAGGTAAAGGGTTCAATTCCCAGCACCCATATGGCAGTTTATTACTGTCTGTAACTGATGTTCCAAGTAATTCAACACCTTCTCCTGTACTCCTCAGATACAAAACATGGGTGTGGTGCAGAGACATATAAGCAGCCAAAAAGCCCATATGATGCATCTGGCATCGTAACAAAGACATCATTCAAAATCCAATTTCAAGGTGCTTTCATCCTGTCTCCTGACTTTCAGCTCTGATCCACTTTAGGTCTTTGATCCATGTAGAGTTGATTTTTGAATGGTGTTAGGTGAAGTCTTCACTTCATTCTTTTACCTGGATATCACATCTTCCCAACATCCCCTGTTTAACTATTATACATCCATCATTGAACAGTGTGAGCAGCCTGATCAAAACTCATCTGGTCACAGAGGGTCAGATGGACAGCAAGAATGCCTTCCAAGCTTTGTAACTCAATAGGACAACTCTGTTTCACACCAATTAATTCAAAATAGCCAGCAGAAATGAATGTTTTTTTAACATTAATAGTGACAGATGAAATGCTGGATGTGCCAACTGTGCATTTCTGACATACATTATAATATATATGCAAAACTGTCCCATAAACACACATATTTATCATATTAACTAATCTTTATTTTAATCAAGGTCAGTGTGCATGAGCAGTTCTGGGAATTCCAATTCTTTGTTACTGATCTGTACGTCAGTAGTAGACTATTTTGGTTGTTGCAGCTTTATACTAAAAATGAAATCATGTAAGATGTCCTGTAATTTTATTCTTGTTTTTATAAGAGATTCTTTTAAGGACAGGTATGGTGGTCCTTCCTTCTAATCCCAGCTCTTGGGAGCACAGACAGGTGAATCACTGGGAGTTTGAGGCCAGCTTGATCTATATAGTGAGTTTCAGGACAGCTAGAATGGACGCTTCTATTTCTGTGCAAAATGCCACTGGGGTTTTGATCTGATGTGCATGGAACTGTTAGACTACATTGAGGGATTTTATCGTCTGTTAAAATAATGTTTTTCAGGCAAGCTGACTTACACATGTAATTCAGCCACTCAGAATCTGAGGCAGGAGTAGCATGTTCTAAAAGAGCCTACCACAGCCAATTCAAGACCAGCCTGATTAATTTAGTGACATCCTGTTTCCAAATAAAAATTAGAAGGCAGAGCTTAGAGTATAGCTCAGTGGTAGTGCATTGCACACCATGCACAATGCCGTGGGTTAAATCCCAGTACTACAGAACAACACTAATTATGAGATGAAGTCTTCCAACCCATCAACCCCAATGGCTGTCATTTCTTGTCCTCTTTCATCATCTCTTATTTGTGAGTTTGTTGAGTGCAAGTCTTTTATCACCTTGGCACAGATAATTCTAAGTATTTTATTGTTTTTGGTTCTTTCATAAATAAATACTTTCTTCATTTCCTTTCCAGTTGTTCACTATTAAGGCTGGGACTTGGGCATGGTCAATTCATTAACCAACCAATTTACTCGTTTTTCTCATTTAGTTCTGAGAACTTTCTGTACAATGTTAAGGATTTTCTATGAACAAGTTCCTGTCTTCTACAGATATCTTTAGAATCTCATAATTGGGCACCTTCATTTCATTGTCTAGGCTAATGGCTTTCTGTAGCACTATTAAGAGTCTTTTGAATACAAGTGGTCACAGCAGTATCCTGTGTTCTTCCTGATCTTAGAGAGAATGCTGTCAGTCTCCCCACTGAATATGATGTTGGTTGTGGGTTTCCATGTGTGCCTTTGTTACACTAAGCTGGTCTTCCATCCAGTTTCAGTGCTTTTTTTTATCAAAGTTTGTCAAAATTTTCAAGTTCTTTTAAATTCAGTCATATTGGTTATACAGCTATTAGATTTTGTTTCTTTCACGCTTCCATCTCTAAAGAATCCAGGTTTGTAGGAATTAGTCCATTGTGTCAGGGCCACACAACTGTTATCAAAGTGAAACCACTGTAACATAGGTGCTAAATAAAAATGTGTGCCACACAGAACTACACCCACCTGCACAGTACTCTTGGTTTGTCAATGGAGAGATCCAGTCCTCCTCCCAAGAGATCTTTATCCCCAACATCAATACTAGTAATTGTGGATCCTATTCCTGCCTCATCTATAATGTTTTTCCTGGGGTCAATAGGACCACAATGAAGCAAATTACAGCCTTTATTAAAAGACATGGTATAGTTGAAATTGGGAAACTTAAAGATTTTTAAAATGTCATGGGTGAAGTGAACAATTTATTATGCTAATATTCATTATATTTAGCCTGTTTCTAAACATATCTTTATACAGAGAATTTGATCATTTATAAGATGATAAAGCTTTAAATTGTATCCTAATAACTATCTTTAACATCTCATAATTTATATATGACTTATCCTTAAGAATGTACACTTTAATTCGGCCAATCATGTGCATTTTTACAATGACTACGGTGTTAAGCATGTTTTTGTTTTTTGATTGTGAGACATGGTCTCACTAGATACTCCTGGCTGGACTGCCTGGAATTCCCAGAGGACTGGGATCAAAGGTGTGCACCCCCATTCCTGGCCCATAAGCATTACTTTTTAGTTTTATTCATTTTTGGTTTTTTGATACAGGGTTTTTCTGTGTATCCCTTGTTGTCTTGGAACTCACATTGTAGACTTCTAGCATGGAACTCACAGATATCCATATGCCTCTGCCTCCTGAGTGCTGGGATTAAAGTCATGTCCACCACATGTGAACAATTTAGAATTTCTTTTCTTTTCCTTCTTTTGCCCCCCCCACCCTAGAAGTCGGGTTTCTCTGTGTAGTTTTGGTGCCTGTCATGGATCTCACTCTGTCGACAAGGCTGGCCTTGAACTCACAGAGAACTCCTGGCCTCTGCCTCCCAAGTGCCTGGAATAAAGGCATATGCCAGCACCACCTGGCTCCCACAGCATTTCTTTATGTTTTGTTCTACTTAGCTTTCCAGTTACTGTGATAAAATGCCACAACCCAAACCAACTTGGTAGTTGGGGATTAATATAACTTTAGTGGATTGATCAGAGTCTGTCATTAAGGTAAGTGCAGGCAAGAACCAGGTGGAAAGCTTCCAGACTTGCTCAGCTGCTTTTCTTATAGAGCCCATAAGAAAGGGGCTATCTGCACGAGGATAGCACCGGGTCCTCCTCCACCAAACAGTAATTAAGAAAATGCCTTGCTGGCCATTGTGATGGAGGTGATACCTCAACTGAGTCTTTATCTTTCCATGTGAATTTCGTCTGTCAAATAGACAAAAACTAATCAGCATGTCTCTTTCTTTAAAAGGAATGTCAGGTCTTTTCCTTCTTTTTGGATTGAGCTGCTTGTTGTTTTATAGTTTCCATTGTTGAACTGTGAGAATTCTTTATATATTTTGGCCCACGTTCATATGCACAATATATAACATTTTTTAATGCTTGAAAGTGGTCTTTCCACTTCCTTGATCCTTGGCCTATTACTTGTTAATAGTACTTTAACTGGCATCTCAGATATACATAGAATGTACAAGTAGAGTGTGATCTTTGATGTCTGTGTACAAGACAGAATATTTAAGTCAACAATTTAACATCTACTACCCCATTTATTTCCATTTTTTTTTTGTTTTTCAAAACAGAGTTTTTCTGTGTAGCTTTGTGTCTTTCTGGAACTTGATTTGTAGACTAGTGTAGCTTACAAATTACAGAGATCCACCTGCCTCTGCCTCCCGTGTTCTGAGATTAAAGGCATGCACCAGCACTCCACGGCTTTATCTCCAATTTGTTATGGTGAGACATTGGAAATATTTCTTGGCTACTCTGACATATACACTGCCATTGACTACAATTCTCTATGGGTTACTTCTAACCTGTACCTCTTTCCAATGTGATATTTACATATTGCTTCCAACAACTGCTTGGTGTTGCTTTCCCACAGCCAGTTTAGCCTTATGAATTTTTGTATGTATGTATGTATGTTTTATTTATTTGTTTGTTTGTATGTTTGTTTATTATACAGTGTGCAGCCTGCATCCAGAAAGAGACACCATATTTCATTATAGATGGTTGTAAGCCACCATGTGGTTGAAGGGAATTGAACTAAGGACCTCTAGAAGAGCTGCCAGTGCTCTTAACACCTGAGCCACACTCCATCCCGTGTTCAGGGATTATTTCCTGCAAAAAAATACTAGTAGACACTGCTTGGTGGAAGGTCAGGTCATTGTAAACATTTAAGTTTAAATTATGGGATTAGCAATGATAATTTACCTTGTGTCCTATAATAGGACACCTGTGACCCAGCCTGACCTAAACTCAGGCAGATGCTGAGCTGTGTGAGATCTCTGACAGGCTGTCAGGTTTCTCAGAGAGGCTCAATGGGAAGACTAATCATAACTATCTGAAGGACAGCCCTGAAAAGCAGAGGCTGAGAGGACTCTGGTTTACACACAGCAGGGGAAGTCAGTGTAGCTGGAGGGACCTGAACCCTGTGTCTCAAGATAGGCAATGTGTGAGTGAGGACCAGGAGATAAAATGAGGTCTATGATTCCAAGTCTTGAATTTGACCATTGCCAAACTCTGCAACTCAGCTCACTCATGAGAAACTCCAGGTATTCCCATACTCAACATAGGAGTCCCCACTATTTCTGAGCACTCAGCAACTCTATCTGCGTGTAATTTGCTTCCTGCCTGATTATGTAAGGATCTTGGTCAGCTGGAAGATAAGAGGTTGTCTCTGGTTGTAAGAGGCCTTTGCAAGAATCAGAAGTACCACACATGGCAAACATCTCTCTGTGGTCAACAGAGTAATGCTACCCAAGCACAGCATCACAACCAACAATTCCAATTCCATTAATGTGTGAACATAAAACTCAGAATATAACCTACCTGTGGAGGATCAATGACCAAAGCCTCTCAGAAGAGGACAGGCTGAAGCTGTCTGAGGACAACAGGACTCTCACTTTACTCAGTGTTGTGAGGACTGACACAGGACTCTATGAATGTGAATCTGGAGCACAGTGGTTCCCTCCCCTAGTCACCCATTCTCTCTGGACATTACCTGTAAGTATTATCTGTTTCATCCTGGCCACAACTGCTTAAATACAGAGGGCTAGATCTACTACACTCGGTCCCAAGCCCCTTGAGTTCAAGACAAGGAATTTTCATACAGATATCAAGGCTGCCAGGGCTTCCTGTACCAGCCCAAGCATATGTGGACAGGCTCAGCATTGAGCTTGAAAGGGCTGCAGGATCTTCTCCTGCCTAGAGAAGCTCAGGAAGATGGAGACATGGGATATGTCAGACTCAGTCTCAGTGCACACAAGAGTGTGCAGTGGGGATGTTTGTGTGTTGTGCTTGACATAGATTAGGGTTGTGCATGCTGCATGAGAACTCTTCTGCTAATCTGCACTTCACCTCTGGGTAGGACCTGACAAATAAGGTTAAAGCACAGCTCAAAGAGATACTATGTCCTTCTACAGACCAGGATTTCCCCTTCCCTCTGTTGACAGCATGTTTGACTTTATTCTGTTTGCTGCAGATGGTCCAGATGTCCAGATCATATCTCCCTCAAATATTCATTTCCATTGAAGGACACAGAGATGCTAACACACCTCCACAGTTCACTTGGTTTGTCAATGGAGAGCTCCAGTCATCCTCCCAAGAGCTCTGTATTCCCAACATAAATACTAAGGATAGTGGATCTTATACCTACCTTGTCTCTAACTGTCACTGTCCTCAGTAAGACCACAGTCAAGAACATTATAGTCCTTAGTAAATGGATCTCTGAAATATCAGCAAGAGGTTTGGAGTGAAGTCTTTAGCTTTCTGAAATATCACAGAAGCATTTAATTTCCTGCCTATATCTATGAGAACAAGAAAACCTCATTCTTCCCCCAAGCCTTCTGCTCCATCCCTATGTCTAATGGGCTCCTAGTTCTCTGATTTCTGGCCTATAAGGGTGAAGCTTGCAATGTGAAGAGCAGGTTCTCTGAGCCTTGAAAAGCCATGGTTAGGAGAGCCTCAAGGTCAAGATTTCTTTCTGTGCCTAACATAAGCTTTCCTGTCTCCTCCATTTTCATTTTATGACCTTCATGACCTACAAGGAACACCCAGGGCTTTCAACTGTGCTCACATTCTTATTCTCCAAATTGGAGGAGAATATTCCCTACAGATGTAAATTAAACCTCTTCTCTCACGTCTGTTCCTGTCTCATGGGTGGGGTGGCTGTCTCAACTCTGACTCCTAGGGATGGGAAGAGTGGGTGGAGAAGGTGCCTGAGAGCCCTGTTCTGAGTCAGGGTGAACCATGTCACTGACAGTTGAAGATGTTCTTTTGCTTACATTTCTCAAGGTTCAAAAAACTAATGTCAGCTGAGTGTGGTGGCACACACCTATGATGCCAGGACTGAGGATGTAGAGGTAGGTAGACAGGGTGAGTTTGAATCCATCCTTGTCTACAGAACAAGTTCCAAGTGAGCTAGGATTGTACAGTGAGACCCCGTCTCAAAACTGTCAGTACTGAGCATTAGATTGGCAGGCTGTGGTCAGCACTGAGACTATTCACTTCTACTCTGTAGTATTTAATCCATATCCATAGGGCAGGAAATTCAAGTTTTCTACAAACAGAAATTCTTCAGTTAGGGAATTCTCCCAGTCCTGAGGTCCAGCCTTTAACACCCTTAAGATTAGTTAGGCCTTCTTAACACTATGACAATTTTTTAAATAAAATTTAAAGGCTATTTCATAAAGGTTGGACCTGACTACTCACACTCACAAAAATGTGAGCAAGAATTCCACAAATATCATTTAGAAATACATTCCTCCAACAGTGAGATTTCTGGACATGTGGGCTGAAGAAGCTCCCAGTTGGAATTTACACAAATACCCTGAGTCAGGGTCACTGTGGGTGAACTTTTGTCGGAGTAAGATTCAGCTCTTTCCTTACAGGACATATCCTGAACATGTGATCTTTAGAGGGCCCCTTCATTCTATGGGCTCTGTGAGCTGGCTGAGATCTCTGAGTGTGAAGGACTCTCAGCTGGTCCCCCCCTCTACTGTTTATTCACAGAACCAGTGACTACACCTTCCATCCAATTCACCAACAGCACAGTCGAAGACCTGACCTCTGTGTTCCTGAAGTGTTTGTCAAATGACACTGGGATCTCAATTCATTGGCTCTTCAAAGGACAGAGTCTCAGGATCACGAAAAGGATGAGGCTGTCCCAGAACAACAGCACCCTGGAAATAGTCCCTGCCAGGAGGGAGGATTCTGGAGATTATCAGTGTGAAGTATCCAATCAAGTCAGTGCCAAGAGGAGTGACCCCATCCATGTGGACATAATAGGTGAGTGACCTCTCCTCCCTCTTTACACCATATCATTGGGGGTGGGGGCAGTTCTTTATCAACAGAGTTCAGAATGGATCAAAATCACAAGGATGAAAACATGGCTTGAGATACAAATACAGCCAGCTTGGTGATAGATGCATTTTATTCTTACCGTAACACACCAAGCAAGGTGAGCACAGTGCTGCATGCCTTTAACCCCAACACACCAGAGGCAGAGACAGTTGGATCTCTATGAGTTCCCAACACCACCACCCCTGTCTTTGTAGCCTGTTTCAGGTTAGCCAGAGATACATAGTGAGACCCTGTCTCAAAAGAGAGAGAGCATGAAGCAGGAGGCAGAGAAGTACAAGGCCAGCGCAGATTACATTGTGAGGCCTGGTCATTAATAACAACAATAGATGTCAATATAGCAAATAGAACTGCAAAGTGATTAAGTGTATAGGGTCTGAGCACACAGACTGACCACCTTCAGAATCTAGTAAAAATATTTATGTTACTCTATACCCTATACCACACAATCAAATTTTCTTTAGATTGTTTCCAATACCTAATATGAGTACTGCATATAAACTAGTCTTATTGTGTTGAGTACAGGACAAAGATATGAGAAGACAATATATTTTTCATTGCAGACATACTTCTCCAAGTAGATTGTTTTCAAGGTTTCCATTCTTTTATATATATTCCATAGATAGAAAGGACCTGTATTGAGTTTCTTACTATGTTTGCATGTTTATTCATTTTGTATGGGTGTTCCCCACCTAGTTTGTGGAGGTCATAGGATAATTTGTGGGGCCAGTTCTCTGGGGACAGAGAATTGAACTCAGATAGGTGAGCAAGCCCTTTATCTGCTAAGCCATTTCACTGGCCCACACTGTTTGTGCATTTATATCCATGTGCCAGTGTGGGTTAGGTACTGCGATGGAATATGCCAGGTACTGTCTTCCCAACTGAGCCATCTTGGTGGCCTATATACTGAGTTTCTTATCCTCATGCTCCTTGCATAAGACTCTTTTTTCTGATAACTGTTTTTTTGTGGTGTGCAGTAGTATTAATAGTAGTAGAAGTGTGTGTGTGTGTGTGTGTGTGTGTGTGTGTTTGATTCTTAACTATTGAGCTATCTCTTTAGTCCCATATACCAAATACACGGAGAGATAGCTCAATAGTTAAGAGCCTAGCAACTCTTCCAAAGGACAGGGGTTCAATTCCCAGCAACCTTATGGCAGTTTACTACTGTCTGTAACTGTAGTTCCAAGAAATCAATACCATCTTCTGTCCTCCTCAGGTACAAAACATGGGTGTGGTGCAGAGACATAAAAGGAGCCAAGAGGTCCATATATTACACACCAATTAATTTAAAGAGCCAGCAGAAATGAATAATTTAACAAAAATAAAAAGTAACAGATGAAATTCTGAATATGCCAACTGTGCATTTCTGACACACATTATAATATATATGCAAAACTGTGTCCCATAAAAACACATATTTATCATATTAACTAATCTTCAATTTCATCATGGCCATTTGCATGAGCAGTGCATGTCTGGGATTTCCAATTCTAAGTTACTGATCTGTATGTCTGCCTTTATGTCAGTAATAGACTATTTTGATTGTTGCATCTTTGTACTAAAATTATGAAATCATGTAGGATGTCCTGCAATTTTATTCTTGTTTTTTTCAAATTACTTTTAAGGCCAGGTATGGTGGTGCTTGCCTCTAACCCCAGCTCTTGGGTCGAGAGACAGGTAGATCTCTGGGATTTTGAGGCCAGACTGATCTATATAATTAGTTCCAGGACAGCTAGAATGGACGTTTCTATTTCTGTGTAAAATGCTACTGGGGTTTTGATCTTATGTGCATAGAACTGTTAGACTACATTCAGGGATATTGTCATCTATTAAAAAAAGTTTTTCAGGCAAGCTGGCTCATGCCTGTAAATCCAGCCACTTAAGAAGCTTAGGCAAGAGTAGCAAGTTCTAAAAGAACCTACCACAGCCAATTCAAGGCCAGCCTGATTAATTTAGTGACATCCTGTTTCCACATAAAAATTAGAAGGCAGAGCTTAGAGTATAGCTCAGTGGTAGTGCTATTGCTCACCATGCACAAAGCCCTGGGTTCAATCCCAGTACTGCAGAACAACAGTAATAATGAGATTAAGTCTTCCAACCCATCAACCCCAATCGCTGTCATTTCTTGTCTTCTTTTATCTCTTATTTGGTAGTTTGCTGAGTGCAAGTCTTTTATCTCTTTGGTGGAGTTAATTTTAAGTACTTTATTCTTTTTGGTTCTTTCATAAATAAATACTTTATTTCCTTTCCAGTTGTTCACTGTTAAGGTTGGGACTATTGCTCAGGGACTGAACATTGCTGGGCTTGCCCTAGGTTCAAGCTCCACCACTGCCAAGAAAAATAAAAATCAAATTGTTCATGGTCAATAGTAGTATACAGAAATACAGCTAACTTGGGCATGGTCAATTCATTAGCCAACCAATTAACTAGTTTTTCTCATTTAGTTCTGAGAACTTTCTGTAGAATGTTAAGGATTTTCTATGAACATGTTCCTGTCATCTGCAGATATCTTTAGAAACCCATAATTGGGCACCTTCATTTCATTGTCTAGGCTAATGGCTCCATGTAGCACTCCTAAGTGTCTCCTGAACAGAAGTGTCACAGCATCATCCTGTGTGCTTCCTGATCTTAGAGAGAAATGTCATTCTCCCCATTGAATACGATGTTGGCTGTGGATTTCCATGTGTGGCCTTTGTTACACTAAGCTGGCCTTCTATAATGTGTCAGTGTTTTTATTATTAAAGTCTCTAAATTTTTGTCAATTTTTTGTTGTTCAATCTTATTGGTTACACAGCTATTCAATTTTGTTTGTCTCATGCTTCCATCTCTAAAGAATCCAGGTTTGTAGGAATTTGTCCATTGCATCTAGGTGGCACAACAGTTAGCATATAACTACTGAGTAATCTTGAAATTCTTCATATTCTTAAGAATGGAATGGTGAGGTCTCAAATTGTATTAATATCCATCTCCTTTTTTCAAAGTTAATCTGGGAAAAGGTTGCGAATGTTGTAAATCATTTTTGAATAACCTACTTCAGGTGCATCAGCTTTCTTTGCTGTTACTCTAGTCTCTGTTCATTTATCTTCATTTGATCTTCAGTTTTCTCCTTCCACTAGCATGGAAGGCAAGAGTCTCATTATGTAACCCAGACTTGCCTCAAATTCACAATCCCCCTGCCTCAGTCTCTGATGCTAGGATGCTAGGTTATATCACGTCCTTCACCTGCCTCATAGTAGTTTATAAAGACTTAATATAATAATCAAGTAACATTTTTTGGCAAAATAGTACACACACAGGAAGGAAAATATGTTAGCTGCAATTTTTCCTACCGCTAATGTTACCCTGAAACCAGGTAGCAAGGTCTATCTCTGATTAACCATACAGATTTAGGTATTTTTAAAACATCACTTTAAGTTCCAGTTTTTCATCATCTGAATGGAAATAATTTCTATGTGACAGACTTATCATATAGATGAAACCAGATACAAATACAGAGCCAGGCACATCATAAATACCATACCACCTTGGTCAGCATTAGCATTAATAATCACTCTTGAGCAGACTGGTGAGGTTTGAGCCCCAAATGCTCACAACAAGGAGTAAGGAGGGTGAGGGTGTCATTGATACCTGAGGAGTGTGGGGAGACACATGTTATCCAAAAGGTGAAACCACTGTAACATAGCTACTAAATAAAAATTAGAGAGAAAAAAGGAGGGGGTGTCTGATGCAAAGTTTCTAAACCTGGTAATTTACTAGATTTCATCCTCCAGGATGTGACCATGAAGGGCTCAGACAAGCAAGGTATTATTGGACAAATACTCTTTTGATGGTGAGCCTGAGATAGCCCACAGAACCTATGTTGATATGATCTCTGTTGAGGCAGAGAAGGAGGCATGTCTTAGATTGCAGTGCAGTTCCAAAGATTTTCTGCAAGTGCAAGGCTGAGTTCTCCACAGTCATTAAGCAGAGGGATTTGGGGTCTTACAGAGTCTGCCTTGCTGTCCTACCCCACTGCAGAAAACATAGTCTCTGCAAAGGAGCTGGTACAGTGAGAGTCAGTAGCCTGGGCCTTCTGTCACTTAGGTCACAGCCACAGGAGACCACTTATTCATGGCTGCCACAACTGAGACCTTGAGAATAAGATGGAAACACTGGATATTGAAAACACAAAATCGCAATCATCCTGTCTCACATTCCCACAGCTTCACATGATTGCCTGGATGAAATTGATGGAAATCGAGGATTGTAAGGACAAGGGAGAACTAACCTAGAAACACAGCAAACTGAAAAAGACACTTGATAAGATCCTCACACTTCAACTCACCCAATCAGGCTTCCACCAGCAAGGTGGGAAGGTATTTATCAGCTGTAGGATTTTCCTGGAAGAAATTTCCCAGTCACTCATGCATAGTATTATGTCTTCTGCAAATAGGGAAAGTTTGACTTCTTCCTTTCCAATTTTATCCCCCTGATTTTATTTTGTTGTCTTATTGCTCTACTTAATACTTTGAAAACTACATTAAATAAATATGGGGAGAGTACACAGCCTTGTCTTCTTCCTGATTTTACTGGAATTACTTTGAGTTTATCTCCATTTAATTTGATCATGGGTGTTGGCTTGCTGTAAATTGCCTTTATTATGTTTAGGAATGTTCCTTGTATTCCTGATCTTTTCAAGACCTTTGCCATGAGGGGTTTTGGATTTGTCAAAGGCTTTTTTAGCATCTTATTAGAATATCATGTGGATTTTTGCTTTCAGTTTGTTTATATGGTAGATTATATTGACAGATTTTCGTATGTTGAACCATCCTTTCATCTGGAATGAAGTCTACTTGATCATGGTAGATAATTATTTTGTTGTGTTCTGGAATTCAGTTTACCAGTGTTTTATTGAGTATTTTTGCATCAATGTTCATGAGGGAGATTGGTCTGCAATTCTCTTTCTTTGTTGCATCTTTGTGTATCAAGGGTAACTGTAGGCTCATAAAAAGAGTTTGGCAATGTTGCTTCTGTTTCTACTGTGTGGAACAATTTGAAGAGTATTGGTATTAGCACTTCTTTGAAATTCTTATGGAATTCTGTGGTGAAACCATCTGGTCCTGGACCTTATCTGGTTGGGAGATTTAATGACTGTTTCTATTTCCTTCAAGGTTATAGGTCTATTTAAATTGTTTATCTGGTCTTGATGTAATTTTGGTATATGGTACCTATCTAGAAAATTGTACATTTCTTTTAGTTTTTCCAATTTTGTGGAGTACAGGTTTTTGAGGAATGACCTAATGATTCGATTCTCTGAATTGTCTCATTGTTTATTGTCATGTATCCCTTTTCACTTCTGATTTTTGTTTATTTGGATGCTCCTTTTGTGCATTTTGTTTAGTTTGGTCAAGGGCCTGTCTATCCTGTTGATTTTCTCAAAGATCCAACTCTTTGTTTTATTGATTCTTTTTATTGTTCTATATGTTTCCATTTTGTTGGTTTCAGCCCTCAATTTGATTATTTGCTGGCGTCTATTCCTCCTGGGTGAGTTTACTACTTTTGTTCTAAAGCTTTCAGGTGTGCTGTTATATCGCTAGTGTGAGAGTTCACCAACTCCTTTATGTGGGCATTTAGTGCTATGAAGTTTCCTCTTAGCACTGCTTTCATAATGTCCCATAAGTTTAGGTATGTTGTACATTCATTTTTATTGAATTAAAGCAAGTCTTTAATTCTCTCTTGATTTCCTCCTTGACAGGTTGGTGATTCAGTTGAGTATTATTCAGTTTCCATGAGATTATAGACTCTAATTTTTGTTCTTGTTGAAATATAACTTTGAGACATGGTGGTCCAAAAAATAGAGGAGGTTATTTTCAAATATTAAGGACCCACCTTAATAATATTTTCCCAGAGGCCGAGAAGAGAAGCCTGTGAACACTGACAATTATTTTTTGGAAATGAATCTGAGGAAACCAAGCTCTTTTCTTTGTCAACTTTACTCCTCTCAGATACAATCCTGTCTACCGAGCTACAGTCTGCTCTCCTCCCTAGCTCCTTTCTTGCCTGATTTCTCTCTATATCTATCTACTGTCCCCTCTGTAGCATGAATCTTAAAAAGTCTTATTAATAAGAACAAACCTGGTGTCAGGTACTGGGGTCAACACTGGAAGATCAGAGAAGCAGACCAAGCCACAGCCACCTCACCTTGCCAATTCCTCAGCTGACCCAATTTCCTCAGACTGGATGCCTCTCAGCTGAACTGTGCTGCTCAAAAACCTAAAAGTTTAACCAGCTTTAGTTCCTGGTCCTCACGCCTTATATACCTTTCTGCTTTCTGCCATCACTTCCTGGGATGAAAGGCTCTCTTCCTGGGATTAAAGGAGTGAGTCACCATGACTGGCTCTTTCTAGTGTGGCTTTAAACTCACAGAGATCCAGATGGATCTCTGGCTCCCAAGTGATAGAATTTTTTTCTTTAAACAAATTATACTTTTTTCCCATTATTTATTTTTTTAATTCTATTTGTGTTTTAATCTTACATATCAGCCATGAGTTCCCCTGGCTTCCCCCCTCCCACACACACCTCCACCTTCCCCCCCAGCTCCTCCCCCCATTCCCATCTCCTCCAGGGCCAAGACTCCCCTGGGGATTCAGCTCAACCTGGTAGATTCAGTACAGGCACGTCCAGTCCCCTCCCTCCAAGCTAAGCAAAGTGACCCCCCTAAGCCCAAGATTCCAAACAGCCAGCTCATGCACCAAGGACAGGTCCGGGTCCTACTGCCTGGGTGAAATGTTGTGGTATTGTGTTCCCCAAAATATTGTGCACTCTAATAATTATCTGGGGTTAGAGAACAGAACAGCCACTAGACAGACACTTATCCAGATCCAAGTGATGGAATTAAAGGCATGTGTGCCACCATTTTCTGGTCTCTATGTCTGTCTAGTGGCTGTACTGTTCTCTGAACCCAGATAAGTTTATTAGAGTGCACAATATTTTGGGGAACACAATACAACCACATTTCCCCTTTTTTTCTCTAAAATTTTAAAAAGCTTATAACTAATACAATAAAATCTATATCCAATAACTATATACAATGTATACAATCAAGAATTTCCTTAATGATGTCTAGTCCATTAATATTTGTTGGACTCAGGTGAAGAACTCCATTAATACATAACAATGTCAGTCCAGTAACATTTGATAAACTCAGACAAAAATTTGTCATTACTTACCCTACTTCAAACAAGTAGTTCCTTTTTAAAAGTAGATTCCATAATTTACCTGTTTATCTTTTTGATCATATCCATATTCTCTCTTTTTTCTTTTCATACTAGACTCAATTATCTATCTTTTGTCATTTTTATATCTTCCCCTTTTTCTGATTAGAGTAGAATCAATGATCTACCTCATATCTATATTCTCTTTTTTTTCCTTTTTCTTTTTTTTAAACAAAAGCACTGAATCTAATCTCCTCGTTCAGCTTTTTTCCTGACCATTAACAATTAACAACTTGTAACCAACCATCACAAACAATGACACAATCCATAACTCATTAAACAGCCAAAAGCCTCCCATCCCACCTCTAGGGAATGTGGGCATAGTTTTCATGAAATTACTTCTTGCTTTCTGGGGTGAAGGAATCTTTAGGGAATCCAGAAAAAAAAATTGAGTTAATTGTCAACCTAAGAGAGTTATCTGTATTCTTTGTCCACTCTGCATAATGGGAAAGTGCAGGGCATGTCTCAAGTCCATGTTTGAGTAGTCTATGAATCTAGATCATCTCAGCTACCCAACTTGAAATTGTCCTGAACAGTTTGTAGTCAAAAATCGGTCTTTCTGTGGTGTTAATTAGTTGAATGGCTTTACCATAGTCCTTGTGGAATCATCATTGTGGGGTCCCATCATCTTTTTGAAGATTTCAAAGTTGCTGTTAGGCGTGCCCATGGTTCCTGCAGAATTTATTTTTGTGCTCCTCTATGGTTTGGAGCAATCACAGTCTGATAAATATCTGTCTCTTGGAACCATGAGTGTTTTCCCCTAGAAGACAAAATCTTCCCAGAAATTTCTCCCTGCCATTTGAATTGCCAAACTATTCCAAACTGACCTTTGCCAATGCTTCCTTGTATCACAATGGTCCTGACAATTGTTCTCTGAACAAACAACAGCAATAAAACTTTTGCTTCCTGCCTGATCATTTAAATATATGAATCAGCTGGGAGTTAAGAGACTATCTCTGATTGTAAGAGGACTTTGTAATATATAAATGTACCACACAGAGCAATCATTTCTCTGTGGTCAGCACAGCACTGCTACCCAAGGCCAACATCACAACCAACAATTCCAATCCCATGGAGGGTGAGGACTCAGTAGCATCAATGTGTGAACTTAAGACTCAGAATACAGCCTACCTGTGGAGGATCAATGACCAAAGCCTCTCAGAAGAGGACAGGCTGAAGCTGTCTGAGGACAACAGGACTCTCACTTTCTCAGTGTTGTGAGGACTGACACAGGACTCTATGAATGTGAACCTAGAACCCAGTGAGTGCCTCCCCAATGACCCATTCTCTCTGGACATTACGTGTATTTTCTGTTTCATCCTGGCCCCAACTGCCTACATACAGAGTGCTAGAGCTATCACACTCGGTCCCAGGCCCCTTGAGTTCACGACAAGGAAGTTTCATACAGATAGCAAGGCTGCCAGGGCATCCTGTCTCAGCCCAAGCATATGTGGACAGGCTGAGCATTGAGCTTGAATGGGTTGCAGGGACTTCTGCCTAGAGAGATGAGGGTGATGGAGACAGGGGACATGTCAGACTCAGGCTCAGTACACAATCTGTTTGTGTGTTGTGCTTAAGATGGACCCGGGCTTGTGCATGCTGAATGAGTTCTCCTCTACTAATCTCCTTCCCAACTCTGGGTGAAATCTGTTCAATTAAGGTTAAAGCACAGCTCAAAGTGATACTGTGGCATTCTACAGACCAGGATTTTCCCTTCCTTCTTCTCACATCACATGTGGCTTTGGTTATCCAGATGTCCTGATCATATCCCCCTCAAATATTCATTTCCATTGAAGGACAAACCTCACATTACTGCCACACAGATGCTAACTCACCTCCACAGTACTCTTGGTTTGTCAATGGAGAGCTCCAGTCATGCTCCCAAGAGCTTTTTATCCCCAATATCAATACTAGTAATAGGGGTCCTATTCCTGCCTCATCTATAATGTTTTTACTGGAGTCAATATGACCACAGTGAAGAAATTTACTGTCCTTAGTAAGTAGATCTATGAAATATCAGCATCAGGTTTGGAGTGGAGTCTTTTAGCTTTCTGGGGAGGTACAGAGGCATTTAATTTACAGCTCATGTCTATGGGAACAAACAAAACTCAGTCTTCCCCAAAGCCTCCTGCTCCATCCCTGTATCTAATGGCCTCCTGGTCCTCTGATTTCTGGATGTTAGGGATAGAGCTTGCAATGTAAGGAGGAGGTTCTCCCAACATTGTAAGGCCTTAGGTTTCATGAGGGACTTTTCAGGGTTAGGAGAGCCTCAAGGACAAGATTTCTTTCTGAGCCTAACACAAACTTTCCTATCCCCTCCATTTTTGTTTTATGACCTCCATGGCCTACAAGAAACACCCAGAGATTTAAACTTTGTTAAATTCTTATTCTCCAAATTGGAAGAGAATATTCCCCCACAGATGGGGACTAGACCTCTGCTCAGAGTTCTGCTCCTGTCTCATGGGTAGGGTGGCTGTCTCAGCTCTGACTCCATGGGATGGAAGGAGTGATTGAAGCCCTGTTCTCAGTCAGGGTGAACCATGTCACTGACAGTTGATGATGCTCTTTTGCTTACTCTTCTCAAGGTTCAAAAAACAAATGTCGGCTGAGCATGGTGACACACACCTTTGATGCCATCACTGAGGAGGGAGAGGCAGGTAGAGAGTGTGAGTTTGAGGCCAGCCTGGTCTACATAGCAAGTTCAAAGTGAGCTAGAACTGTACAGTGAGACCCTGTCTCAAAAAATATCAATACTGAGGATTAGACTTGCAGGCTGTGGTCAGCATCAGTATTATTCTCTTCTTCTCTGTACTATTTAATCCATTTCATGGGGCAGGAAATACAATTTTTTCTACAAACAGAAATTCTTCAGTTACAGATTTCTCCCAGTCCTGAGGTCTAGCCTTTAACATCTTTAAGATTAACTGAGCCTCTTAACCTCTTGAAAATTATTTAATAAAAAAGAAACAGAAGTGTATTTCAAAAAAGAGGGACCTGCCTGTTCACACTCACAGAAATTGTGAGCAACAATCTCCACAAAAATTATTGGGAAATACATTCCCCTACCATAAAATTTCTGGACATGTGGGCTGAAGATGCTCCCAGTGTGGAATCTACACAAATACCCTGAGTCAGGGTCACTGTGGGTGATCTTGTTAGGAGTAACATTCAGCTCTCTCCCTACAGACCATATCTTGACCCCAAACATGAAACCTTTTAGAGGGCCCCTTCATTCAAAAGGCGCTGTGAACTACCTAAGATCTCTGAGGGTGAAGGACTCTCAGCTAGCCCCCTGAACTATTTATCCACAGATCCAGTGACTCCACCCTCCATCCAAGTCACCAACAGCACAGTCAAAGATATGATCTCTGTGTTCCTGAACTGCTTGTCAAACAACACTGGGATCTCCGTCCATTGGCTCTTCAAAGGCCAGAGTGTGGAGCCAACAGACAGGATGAAGCTGTCCAAGAACAACAGCACCCTCCAAATAGACTCTGTGAGGGTTGAGGATTCTGGGGTCTATGAGTGTGAAGTATCCAATCAAGTCAGTTCCAGGAGGAGTGACCCCATCCAGCTGGACATAATACGTGAGTAACTTCTGTTCCCCTCTTATTCCATAGTGTTGGGCATGGGGGCAGTTTCTTTATCAACAGAGTGCAGAATGTGCCTAAGTCATAGGGAGAAAAACATGGTTCAGGAAACAAATACAGTCAGCTTGGTGATGGATGCATGTTAATCTCATGATGTAACACCAAGAAAGGTGAGTGAGCACAGTGCTGCATGCCTTTAACCCCAGCACACCAGAGGCAGAAACAGTTGGATCCCTATGAGTTCCCAACCACTCTGGTCTTTGTAGCCTGTTTCAGGTTAGCCAGAGATACATAGTGATACCCTGTCTCAAAATAGAGAGAGCACGAAGCAGGAGGCATAGAAGTACAAGGCCAGTGCAGATTACATTGTGAGACCCTGTCAATAATAACAACAATAGCTGTCAATATAGAAATTAGAACTGCAAAGTGATATAGGGTTTAGGGTCTCACCAGGCGGCGGTGGTGCAAACCTTTAGTCCCAGCACTCGGGAGTCTGAGCCACGCGGATCTCTGTGAATTCGAGGCCAGCCTGGTCTACAAAGCGAGTTCCAGGAAATGTGCAAAACTACACAGAGAAACCCTGGTTTAGGGTCTGAGTCACACACACACCAACCACCCTCAGAATCTAGTAACATATTCATGTTACTCTACACTTCTTCGACACATTCAGACCTTCTTTAGACTATTTCCAATGCCTAATATGAATACTGCATAGACCCTATTCTTATTGTGTTGAGTACAGAACAAAGATAGGAGGAAACAATACATTTTTCACTCTAGAGATACTTTTTCAGGTAGTTTGTTTCCAAAGTTTCAATCCATAAATATAAAATCCATAGATAGGAAGGACCTATAATGAGTTTCTTACTACATTTGAATATTTATTCACTTTGTGTGCATGTCCCACACCCATGAGTTGAGGTCAGGGGACAATTAGTGGGAGGGAGCCAGTTCTCCAGGGACGAGGGATTGAACTCAGGTGGCAAAACCAGCTCTTTATCTGCTAAGCCATTTCACTGGCCCACATTTGTTTGTGCATTTATTACTGTGTGGCAGTTGGGGGTAGGTATAGCAGGCACTCTTCCCAATTGAGCCATCAAGGTGGCCCATATACAGAGTTTCTTATCCTCATGCTAACATTGACAGCATAACATCCCTGCACAAGACTCTTTTTTCTAATAACTTTTTTTGTGGTGTATAGTAGTGTGTGTGTGTGTGTGTGTGTGTGTGTGTGTGTGTGTGTGTGTGTATGCTTTATGGGACTGGAGAGATAGCTCAATAGTTGAGAGTCCTAGCAATTCTTTCAATGGACAGGGGTTCAATTCCCAGAACCCACATGGCAACTTATTACTGTCTGTAACTGAAGTTCCAAGGAATTCAACACCCTCTTCTGTCCTCCTCAGGTACAAAACATGCATGTGGTGCAGAGACATATAAGCAGCCAAAAGACCCATATGATGCATCTGGCATCATAACAAAGACACCATTCGAAATCCAATTTTAAGGTGCTTTCATCCTGTCTCCTAAAATCTGATGACTTTCAGCTCTGATCCATTTTAGGTCTTTGATCCATGAAGAGCTGATTTGTATATGTTGTTAGGTGAAGGCTTAACTTCATTCTTTTACCTGGATATCACATCTTCCCAACATCCCTTGTTTAACTGATTATTCATCTATCATTGAACAATCTTAGCAGCCTGATCAAATCTCATCTGTTCACAGATGGTCAGATGGACAGCAAGAATGCCTTCCAATTCTGTAACTCAATAGCACAACTCTGTTTCACATCAATTGATTCAAAAGAGCCAGAAGAAATGAATTTTTATATTTTTTCTTTTATTTTTTATTAAGAGATGTTCTATCTGTTTTACCTATCAACCATGGATTCCTCTATTCTCCCTCCTCCTACCTTTCTGCCTTCCCACCCCCCACCCCCAACCACCCCTCATTCCCATATCCTTCCCTGGGAAGACAGCAGAGCCTGGTACCTTCAGTTGGGGCAGGTCCAATCCACTTCTCCCTGTACCAAGGCTGAGATAAGTTTCTCAGCATAGGCACTAGGTCCCAAAAAGCCAGTTCCTGTACTATGGACAAGTCTTGGTCCCACTGCCTTGGTCCTCCCAAACAATTCAACCTACTCAACTGTCTCACTTATTCAGATGGCCTAATCCAGTTTCCATGGAGGGTCCTCAACTATTGGACACAATTCATGTGTTTGCAATAGTTTGGCTAATTGTCTCTGTATTTTTTCAATCATGGTCTCAATATCTCTTGCTCATATGATCCCTCCTCTCTATCGTCAATGGGACTTCTGGAGTTCCACCTGGGTATTGGCCATAGATCTTTGCATCTGCTTCCATTGTCCCTGGATGAGGGTCCTATCTTGACAGTTAGGGTGTTTGGCCATCCCATCACCAGTGTAGGTCACCTCAGGTACCCTCTCGACCATTGCCAGTAGTCTATAGTGGAGTCATCTATGTGGATTTCTGGGGACCTCTCTAGCACTCTGCATCTTACTATTCCCTTGGTGTCTTCATTTACCATGGTATCTCATTCCTTGTTCTCCCACTCTGTTCCTGATCCAGCTAGAACCTCCTGTTCCTCTAATCTCTCTTTCTCCCGACCTTGACCTCCATTACCCCCTCTCAACCCCAGGTTGCTCATGTAGATCTCATCCATTTCTCCATCTTTATGTGGGCATTTACATTTAGTGTTATGAATTCTCTTCTTAGTTCTGCTTTCATGGTGTCCCCTAAGTTTGGGTATGTGGTGTATTCATTTTCATTGATCTCTAGGAAGTCTTTAATTTCTTTCTTTATTTCTTCTTTGACCTATTGGTGATTCAGGTCAGCATTATTCAGTATCCATGAGATTATAGGTTTTCTGTAATTTTTGTTGTTGTTGAAATATAACTTTAAACCATTGTGGTCTGATAGAATACAGGAGGTTATTCCAATTATTTTGTGTCTGTTTAGGTTTGCTTTGTGACTGAGTATGTGGTCGATTTTAGATAAGGTTCAATGGGGTGCTGAGAAGAAAGTATATTCTTTTTTTGTTGGGGAGGAATGTTTTATATATATATATATATATATATCGATTAAGTCAATTTGAGTCATAACATCAAAGAAGCCCTTTATTACACTGTTATGTTTTTATTTAGAAGATCTGTCCAGTGGTGAGATTGGGGTGTTGAAGATGTGTGAGGTTTTATGTGTGATTTAAGCTTTAGTAATGTTTCTTTTACATATGTGGGTACCCTTGTATTTGGGGCATAAATGTTCAGAATTGAAATTTCATCTTGTTGTATCTTTCCTGTGATGAGTATATCATGTCCTTCTTGATCTTTTTGACTGATTTTAGTTTGAAGTCTATTTTGTGGGACATTAGGATACCTACACCAGCTTGTTTCCTAAGACCATTTGATTGGTAAGACATTTCCCAGCCTTTTATTCTGAGGTAGTATCTATCTTTGAAATTGAGGCATGTTTTTTGTATGCAGCAGGATGATGGGTCCTGTTTTTGGAATCATTCTGTTAGCCTGTGTTTTTTTTTATAGATGAATTAAGTCCATTGATATTAAGAAATATTAATGACGCATGATTGTTAGTTCCTGATATCTTTTGGTGGTAGTGAGTGTGTATTGCTCTTCTTTGGGCTTTGCTGCTGTGGGATTATCTATTGCCTTTATTTTCATAGGTATATCTGACTTCCTTAGGTTGGAATTTTCCTTCTAGTGCTTTATGTATTGCTGGATTTGTGGATAGGTATTGCTTAAATCTGTTTTTTTTTCCCTAGAATGACTTATTCACTCCATCTATGGTGATTGAAAGTTTTGCTGGGTATAATAGTCTATGCTGGCATTCATGGTCTCTTAGTGTCTGCATTAGGTCTGTCCAGGTCCTTTTGGCTTTCAAAGTCTCCATTGAGAAATTGGGTGTTGGTTTTTCTTTATAAGTCACTTGTCCTTTTTCTTCTACTGTTCTTAATATCCTTTCTTTATTCTGTACATATACTTGTTTAATTATTATGTGGCAAGGGGACTTTTGGGAGGTTCTAGTCTGTTTGGTGTTCTATAGGCTTGTATCTTCACAGGTATTTCCTTCTTTAAGTTGAGAAAGTTTTCTTCTATGTTCTTGTTGAATATATATTCTGTGCCTTTGAGTTGGTATTCTTTTCTTTCTTCTATCCATATTATTCTTAGATTTGGTCTTTTCATGGTATCCCAGATTTCCTGAATGTTTTGTGCTATGAATTTTTTGGCTTTTTTTTTTTACTGATGAATCTGTTTCCTCTATTGTATCCTCAACACCAGGGATTCTCTCTTCCATCACTTGTATTCTCTTGGTTATGTTTACACCTGTGTTTCCTGTTGGTTTACTCAGATTTCTATTTCCAGCATCCCTCTGTTTGTGTCTTCTTCATTGTTTCTATATCCCTTGTCAGTTATTGAAGTGTTTCCCTCACATGTTTAATTGCTTTTTCATGGTTTTCTTGGCATTTTTGAGGGATTTATTGATTTCTTCCAATGTTTTGTTTGTCTTTTACTCAATTTAATTTTTCATTTTTTCTTGAAAGGCCTCTAGCATCTTCATGATGCTGTTCTTAAGGTTGCTATCTTCTGCTTCTCCTACATTGTGATGTTCAGATCTTGCTGTTGGAGGAAGGCTAGGTTCTGGTGATGCTTGATGTTCTTTATGTTGTTGTATGTATTTATCCCTTGACATTTACCCATCTCCTCCTGTAATAGTTATAAGAGGTCTGTGTCTGAGTGAGATGCTATTGGCCCACTCTGTGCTTGTTGTGTCTGTGACTCAGGGGGCCCCTCTAGGTGCAATCTTAGTTCTTGGTCTAATTGGAGCAGGCAGATTCTGTGTCTCAGGGAGCTGTTCTTGGGTCAACCCAAGCTTGTTAATTCTGACTCTTGGTTTTATCATGGCTCTTGCTTGGTCCAGTCAGAGCTGACAGATTCTGTGTTTAAGGAATCCTCTCTTGGACCAATGAGAAGTGGCAGATTCTACATCTCAGAAAGCCACTCTTGGTCTAATGAGGGCTGGCAGATTCCATCTCAGGAGGTTACTCTTGTTCCAATGAGAGCTCTTTGTTCAATGAGGGCTGCCAGCTTGGTTTTCATGTCTCAGGAAGTGACTGGAGTCTAAGGAGGATGGGTATGGGGGCAGGGCATGTAGATTCCAGTGTCCAGTGTGGGGGGTGTCTTGTTGAGGGAGGAGCCGTGCCTGCTAGCTAGCAACTGGGACAGAGTTGGGCAGGGTTTCCCTGGGACCAGCTATGTCCCAGGGATGGGGCAAAGGGGCAGGACTCTCTGGGTATGAGCAGAGTTACTCATCTCTTTGTCCAGTGAGAGCTGGTGATTTGGTGTCCATGCCTCAGGAAGTGGCTGGGGTCTCAGGAGGATGTGTTTGGGGGCAGGGTGTATATAGATTGCAGGGTCCAGTGGGAGGTCTTGGTGAGGGTGGGGCCTTCCCACAGGAGCCCAACCTGCTGGCCAGCAACTAGGATTGAGTTGGGGCGGGAGTTCCAGGGACCAGCTGTGTCCCAGGAATGGAGCCAAAGGGCAGGACGCTCTGGGTATGGAGCCTCAATATTCTTTCAGTTAACTCTTGGGCACAGGAATCAGAGAGATGAATATTTACATCTACCACAATTAGGACAACAAGAAAAAGATGTGATCATTAAAAATAACTGTAAATTTAATGTAAAAAACGCTATGTGACTTTCTCCCTTCTTCAGAGACTTCCAAGGACTGCCAGAGTGGATATGATTTAGGCTGCAGCCTAAAGCACACTCTCTCCCCACCCACCACAGGCAAGGACTTGAAAGAAGACACATGGCCAGCCTAGAAACACAGTACTTACAAGAATACTAGGAGAGAATATCCTGTTTATTGCCTCATATCTCCTAATCTACCTTCTCACAGGAAGTGCACTCCCCAAAGGAACAAACATGTCACACACAGAGAGTTCTTGTCCACATCCTCAGTGAGGATGAATTTATCATGATGCTTCTCTTTTCTGTCCATGACAGGTGAAATTCCAAAACCAAAACATCGACCCTCATCAAGGGGTATTATTGGCATTATTGCCCAATGTCTGATGGGGCTGATTGCAGTCATATTAGTACTGTTCTTCCTGTGGCGCCGCCGTCGACGCAGGTGAAGTGTCTTCCACCCTTCCACATACTCTTCCATTGCCTCCATGCTCAGGAAAGGGAAGAGGCTTCCCTCACTTTGTGTCTGGACACCATCTTCTTCTCTTTGCTATGTGTCTGCTGTGTTCCTCATATCACTGCCTTGCTATGCCCTGTACCCCACTGTCTGTTGATCATGGCCACTCCTTTCCCTGTGAAGTTTGCAGATAAATTGACTTCATCTTTCACCAGGGAGCCACAAATTGAGAACGATATTAAACAAGTGGACAATGAGCCAACCAACCTCAATGAGACAACCAACCCCAATGAAACCTCAAAAGAAGCCTCAAATGTGAAAACTAAAAGGAAAAAGAAGGCAAAAGTAAATTCTCAACCAAAGTACCACCCCCAGCACCAGTTAGCAAATAGGACATATGATGGGGTAAAAGGATCAAAGGCTAGCAGGGGGCTGGTTAGATTGGAAAAGGAGGCAGCATCAAGAAAGGCAGTGACAGCCATGGTGTGAACACACAGCAAGTACACCAAGCAGCTCCCAGGAAACCTCAGCTCCCAGGGTCCTTCCCAACTGAGGAACCAAACAACAGTGACAGTGTCTCCCATTTCTTTAGGGCAAGAAGTAAGAGCGTGCTCAGTGAGGACAACTGGACCTGTCCACCCACAGTAAGTAAAGGCACTGACCCTCAGGATTCAAAGGTCCCACCACCTGCCCATCCTTCCACAGCATCCTGGACACCAGCCACTGTCTCCTGTCTGATTTACAGAGCAGATCTTCTCTTCCCAGCCCCTGGCTGGCATTTTCTTTAGGCTGGCAAGTAGCTCCCAAATAAAGACATGGAAATGTATTATTAATTATGAATGCTCAGCCTTAGCTTAGGCTTGTCAACTAGCTCCTTTACCTTAATTTAAACTGTTTATATTCTTCTGTGTTTTGACTCGGGCCTTGTTACCTTTCTTTTTCTGTATGTCCTATTTTCCTGCTTCCTCCCTGTTTGTCTGTCTGGCCCCAGGTGTCTCCCAGGCTTCTTTTTTCTTTCTTTTATGAGCCCAAATACCTCTTCCTACTTACTTTCCCTGCCTAGATGACCCACATACATATCCTCTCTCACTATTAGCCATTCAGCATTTTCTTAGAAAAGTCCAGGTCCTTGGGCATTCAAGGTAAACCAGAACACATCTTTACATAGTTATCCAAACACAACACATCTTTATATTGTTAAACAAATATTACACAACACCAGCCCTCAGGTGCTATAGGTCCTCACAGCCTTTCCAGCCACAGGAGACCAAGTCCGTGCTGAAGGGAGACTCAGTCCACCTAGACAAGGATTGCATGTGGGAACCACGTGTCCAAGAGCAGGTTCCTGACCTAATGCCTTCCCTGCTGTGTGGGAATTTGTGAGCATTCATTCTTCCTTAGGAAGACTCTCTACTGTGTGTGTCTGGGTCCCAAGGACCACTGTGCTCCTTCTTGTCATAGGAACATGTCAGTCACAAATATCAATGAGGAAAGAATAATCAAGGCTTTGTGAACTGGGAGAACTCCTGAACTATATAATGCAAGTCTCTGTTCCTGTTACCTCTCCTCTGGTCCTAATAAGCTAGGTCTGTGAAACAGACTCTGTAGGAGTCTGGACTTGGGCATGACACATGTACCCACCCCACATCTACCAAAACTTCCTTCCACCTGCTTTGCTACCAATCTTAAGTCTTAGATGAAATTCGCACTTCCATGCTCTGCTGACTCATCTCTTGCTTCCCCAGGTCACATGACAACTCTCCTAATGAGGTAAGCACCGCCACTTTCACTGCCTGCTTCCTCTCAGATGTCTCTGGAGAGATGGGGACACTCAGAGCCACAACTGTGTGTCCTTAGTTCTTCGTGCAGGAGACAAGGAGCTGCACCTCTCTCACCCTTAGCCTGCTCACCTGCACTCTGCCCACTACAAAAGAGGTTACAGGGGTGGGTGAGCTATCCCCTGTGTACTTCCCAGCACAGACCCAAAGGAGGAAGGGCCACACCCCTTCCCTTGTCTCTCCTCATCTGAACCTGCTCTGGCTCTCAAAGGAAAGATTCCATTCCAACCAGGCAGAGGTGCAGGCTCAAGGATCTCGCTCTGTCTCCTCCTCTGCCCAGCAGCCTAGTCCCTTGTAGACTGGCAGATGGATTCAGACAGGACACATCCTGTTATGTAGAAGACTGGCAGGTTTCTTAGAGAATGATGGGAGGCATGCTCAAAAGTGAGGGTGGACATTGGCCAAAGGGCCACTGCAGATGAAAGGTCCTCAAGGAGCGAGAGTGGACAATGGCCAGGGACCATGGGCTGCACGTTAAAGTAGGCTGGGTGCTGTCTTCTAAAGTCTCTGGCACAGGAGGCCTTCCTGAGATGTTTTCCTGTGCAGGACAAACAGACCATGTGGGTTGACTCTAAAGGAGGAGACTATTGTGTGTCTCTGTTCTTTGCCAGAAGGCTCCTGCCACATAGTAACTTATATTCTTCTTAGCAATTGAGATGGTCACTTAGAGAATTTAAAGGCTGGAAATGTTGTTCTATTGCTAGAGTGCTTGGCTGGCTGTCCCTGGCCTAGGTTTGATCCACAGAATCACAGTGGAGCACACCTGCAGTCACAGCACGTGGTCCCTAGAGAACTTGGGGACTCCCTGAGCTACATGAGAGTTGGTTCACACCAACACACACACACACACACACACACACACACACACACACACACACACACACACAAATCAGGTTTAGGGTAGATGAGATTGTTTAGTGTATAAAGTGCCATTTACAAAGCTGACATCTGAGTTCAGTCCCCAAACCCTGAGATGAGAGACCCCTCTTGCAAGTTGTCCTCTGAGATGCACCCATGTTCTGTCTATCTGTCTGTCTGATGCTGTCTCTAAATCTCTCTCTGTGTCTTGAGACTGACTGTATGATCATACTTTTCAGGTGGATGGAGCTTCACATTGTTTCCTGAAAAACAATGTCCAGTAACCCAAATCCCTAACTTCAGTCTTCCCATCTCCATCAGCAACAACAACGGTCTTCTGAAGTAAAAACACTGCAATGTGACCTGTCCCATTGGCTGCTGCTCCTGTATTCCCAGTCTCCTGCCCCTCACTAGGGGAGGGGGCAGGAGGAGGAGAGTCCCCAAGGACACAACCCTGCAGCCCCAGCCTTCAGAGTCAGCAGAGAGAAAGTCAGATAATGGATTGGGTAGCAGGAAAGGGATTGATGGTGAGGGTTATACCCTTTAGACCACAAAAGAAGAGAAGTTTATGGAGTCCACTGTTGCCAGGTAAGTAGTGATCAGAAAACTGGCTGTGGCAGAGAAAAATGGGCTGTGGTAGGGGATGACCTCCACTGGGGAAAGCCCTCTGACAGTTAGGTGACTATGTGTGCAGGTTCCTGGCAGGCAATCTCGGCCCTAAGAAGGGTGACGATGTAGATTGGCTTGTGTACAGTCTAGGAGTCCAGTGGCAGCCACTCTGTACCTATTTCCTGACATGGGATTTTTGCTGTACACATGGTGGGCCACGAAATCCCAAAGTCCAATCCTTCAGCAAGCGTATGAAGCACTCCTCGACATTTGCCCACTCTGTTCTCAGGTCTTCCTCACACACACTACTGTCTCCTTAGCTCCCTGAAACTTGGTCCTTCTCCTACTAGGGAATGTCCAGTGTCCTATCCGTTACTCCAGACTCCTCTCTTGTTCACACTTCCTGCTCTTGTTACCATTAAGCTCTGTGGGGCCTCTGTTCTAATTGTGTCTGTCTCCCTGTCCACCTCTGCCCCACTACAGTGACAGGAGAGTAGTGATCAGGAAAGAAATTAGTGGACCAGGAAGACTAGAAGCCTGTCCCCACCTGACTTCATACATTCGAGCATACTGAAGAGACACCAGAGATAGGAGCTGGAGAAGTGGTTTGGTGGATCTAAGCACTTGGCTCCTCTTCTAGAGGACTCAGATCCCCATCAACCACACAGCTAAAAACCTTTTGTAACTGTAGTCTCAGGGGATGTGATACCATCTTCTCTCCCCAGTGGGTACCAGATGTATACATAATGTACAGACATACACCTCAGCAAACCACCACCACCACCAGCACTACCACCAGCACTACCATCACCACCAGTAGCAGCACCACCCACATACAAAGTCATAGAGGGAAAGGCAGGGAGTACACACAAACACAGAGCAGTGACTGCTAACTAAACTCCTACACAGGGACTTGTGGATCCTAGCTTCTACCTAGGAGCTCAGTGAGACCAAAAGAAAATCCAAATGAGACTACTTTGCATTCATGTACTGGGTAATAGTACATCAATTTGACACAAGCTAGAGTCATGAGAGAGAAGGGAACCTCAGTTGTGAAAATGCCTCCATAAGATCCAGCTGTAAGGAATTTCTCAATTAGTGATCAATGGGGATGGTCCAGGCCATGGTGGGTGGTGCCATCCTTGGGCTGGGGTCCTGGGTTCTATAAGAAAGCAGGCAGAGAAAGTCATGTTCCCCAAGCCAGTAAGCAGCACCTTTCCAGGGCCTCTGCATCAGCTCCTGCATCCAGGATCCTGCCCTGCTTGAGTTCCTGTCCCGACTTCCTTCAGTAATGGACTATGATGTAGAAGTACAAGGCAAATAAACCCTTTCCTCTCCAACTTGCTTTTTGGTCATGGTGTTTTGTCAAAGCAATAGAAACCCTAAGATAGGCAGTGGTCCTGTTATTTCCCAGAGAAGGAGCTTAAACAAAAAAGCACTATCCACAAAACATCAGGAGTAGTCCGTGCCCTCCTTACACAATTCTACCAGGCAACTGAGTGCTCAGGAACAATGTTAAAACCTTCCAGAACAAATGAGGAGGCAAAACCTCATTCCTGTCTACCTTCAGAGAGGAGAAAACCTGTAAATGAAATACCACCAAAAGCAGTTTCAGAATTATAAACTTGACTATGTTTCAGGAATGTGGTGAGTTTAACATTAGAATATCAACCACTGAATTTCAGAAAATTAACATATTAACCAGAAAACCATGATCATTTGAAATGTAGGAAAATGGCCTTTGATTCACACCTACCTGTGATTTAGGTACCAAAGAAACAGATTATGAAAGAAGGGGACCCTTTCGAATGATACAGATTTCTACTAAACATGAAATTAAACACTGTGATTAGCCAGTAGTTTTGGACTAAGCCATCAGTCAGTCCAATAGAGAGTCACTCACACTGTTAGCCTAATTTTCTTAGTAGTGCACATATGTCACCTGTGGACTGGTGTTTGCTAGTTAGAGAAGCCAGTTTTCACTTAGTCATAGGTGTTGGTCATGGGTATCAGATGGTGTTGAACAAAACCTTAAGTTGGAGATACCTCACTCATGTTTTCCACCTGTAAATTCTTTCAGAGAACATTGCAGCCCCACAATTTCTGAACCTGTCCTGATTTTAAGGACAGTTTCATTCTAGAAACAGGAATAGAAGCCAGTGTCTGTCTTTCACACAGTTATTATTTTGCTTTTTGACAAAATATCAAGTATCAGGGTCAATGGGGACCCACAAGAAACCTGACTGACTGCAACACACCCACCTCCTATAGACATTCTCCCTGGCCAGCCCATGGGAACATCACAAAAGCAGAGAGCACACACCTGACACCCAGGGGATGCAGAATCTGAGGCCAAAGCCACCACAGGGTTGGTGAGCAGAATCCTCATTTGGAGTAGAGAGAGCTTTACAGGAGACAGGTGCCTAAGGGCCAGGCTCATGACTCACCTCAGACCCAGGAAGACCAGTGTTCTGGGCCTTTCCAGGTATGATGCCCATGCCTTTGAGGTAAATTGAGGTTTGTGACATACAGCAGGTATCATGGAAGCACAAAAGTCAGAGGGGCCTATCATAGGGTATATTTCGAATGTCAGATTGGAAAAGTGAGGTTGTGTAAGCCTCCTTGGCCACTCTGACCAAGCCTCAAGTTCATGCCCAGTTAGATGTTTGCATAGGACAAATGCTCCACTTTTGGCAGGTGGAGGTGTAAGGACAAGGACAAACAATTCAGGAGAAAGTAACAAAAGTATGTCAACCACCCATCCAATGACCACTATTTACTACTGCATTTTCTTTCCTACGATTTTTTTGTGAGTGTGTCTCACATAGCCCAGGATAGCTTCAAACATACCCAAGGATGACATTTAGCTTCTCATTCTCCTGTGTGTATCTTTTTGAACAAAGTCCTGGGGATCAAATCCAGAGCTTTGTGCACACTAAGTAAGCTCTGCCCACAGAGTTGGTTACATGCCAGCCTTCAAATTTTTATATTTAAATAAATATTTGTTTAATTGTTCTTAATTTCTCATATCTGAGCCTGTACATGTGTCCAGGTGCACACACACACATGCACATGCATGCATGCACACCTTTGCTTCTCCTAGGATGATATAAAAGCTTTGACCAGCACCAGGAGCAAACACTTGTTAACAAGATGGTGCTGAGATGGCTAGAATTCTGTGAGGGCTGAGAGGGGCCTGGAATTAGCAGAGGAGATGGGCCTGCAGTGAGAAAGCAGGAGTGGAGTCCTGACTCCCTGGAGAAGGTAACTGTTCTCAACACATTGCCACAACAGGGCACAACTGAGTATCCCTGGATAGAGACAGGCCGGTGGTAGCACAACTGTCTTCCTTATTACAGTGTACAATATGAGGTTTGTGTCACAGGTGGGTGAGAATGAGATTGATAGAGACATGCCAAGAGAACCTGCAAACTAAACACCTTCCAAACACAAAATTTCCAAACTCTCAGAAGCTAAGAGCACTTGATGCTCTTCTGGAAGACCTGAGTTCAGATCCCAGCACACACAAAAGGAGGTTCACTGCTGCCTATAGCATCATATCCAGGGGCAATGATGCCCTCTTCTGGCTTCAGTAGGAACCCAGCACACATGTGCCATACTCACATACAGAGAGAGAGAGAGAGAGAGAGAGAGAGAGAGAGAGAGAGAGAGAGAGAATGAGTTAGGGAGGGAGGGAGAGACAGAGATAATGACAAACACTGAGAGACAGGGAGAATAAAAGCACATCTAAAATAATAGAAAACAACTTCACATTTCCCATTATAATTCAGGTTCTCACAACACAAGCCACCACCTTCTCACTGAGCAAGTTCCAGCATTCCCTGGGCTGACCTGCAGCCACATCAGTCTGACATTGGGTCCTGTCACAGTGCTGGTACCTCTTGGAGGATGACTGATAATCAGGACTGTCTTAGGATTTCTATTGCTGTGACGAGACAACGGAAACTCTTGTAAAGGAAAACATTTAATTGGAGTGCTTATGGCTTAGAGACTCAGTCCATTATCATGGTGGAAAATGGTAGCATTCAGGCAGACACGGTGCTGGAGAAAGAGCTGAGATTCCACAATTTTGATCCAGAGACAATAGGAATTAATCTGAGACACTGGGTATGGCTTGAGCATAGGAGACTTTAAAGCCTGCTTCTAAGTGACTCACTTTCTCCAAAAAGGCCATATCTACTCCAACAAAACCACACCTCCTAATAGTGCCACTCCCTGATATCTTGTGGGGGCCAATCACATTCAAACCACCACATCCCACTTCCTGGCCCCCATAAGCTTGTAACAAAATCATAATGTAAAATATATTTAGTCCAACTTCAAAAGTCTCCATAGTCTATCACAGATCAACAATGTTTAAAAGTGCAAAGTTCCTTATGAGATTCATGCAATCTCTTAACTATAATCTCCTATAAAATAACAATTAAAAAACACATATTTCCAACATATAATGACACAAGATATACCTTACTCTTCCAAAGCATAGGGAAGGGAGCATAACGAGGAAATACTGGACCAAAGCAAGACTGAAAATATTCTGGGCAAACTCCAAACTCTGCATCTCCAGGTCTTACTTCAAACTGCTCTTCAGATCTACAGCTTTCAGCTGTGTGGACCACAGCACACTTCTCTCTCTTTGGCTGGTTCCACTCCCTGTTACAGCTCTTCTCAGCAGGTATCCCAAGGCTCTGGCATCTCCAACATCTTGGGGTCTCCAAGGCAATCCAGGCTTCTTTTTCACAGCTTCACACAATGGCCTCTCTGGTCCTCCATTTAGGGACACCCCTGACACATGCCTAGCCTCAGTGGTTTTCCTTAGTCAAGGAGGCTAATTCATAGCCCATAGAAAGCTCAGTCATCACACAACATTTCCCATCCCAGCCAGTGAACACATGTTCCTCTTTCTCCACGTCCTGTGCAACATTTGTTGTCAGATATTTTGATTAGAGCCAGTTTACCTGGGGTGAGCTGCTATCTCACAGTTCAATTAATTTCCATTTCCCTGATGACTAGGCATCACTTTTTTCCTGAGTTGTATCAGTTATTTATTGTGAACTCGAAAGCGTACCATACAGATGACTACCAAATATGTTTTTCTGCTCTGTAGGTTGTCATTTCAGTTTGTAGTTTTAATTCATAAACTTACTGTCTTAGAGTTACTACTGTTGTGATGAAACATGATTAAAAGGAATTGGGGGGAAGAAAGGTTTTATTTAGCTTACACTTCCATATCACTGTTCATCATTGAAGGAAGTCAGGACAGGAACCTGGAGGCAGGAGCTGATGCAGAGGCCCTGGAGGAGTGCTGCTTAATGGATTGCTCCTCATGGCTTACTCAGGCTGCTTTCCTATAGAACCCAGGACCACCAGCCCAGGAATGGCTCCACCCACAATGGGTTGGGCCCTCCCCCATCAAGTACTAATTAAGAATGCTCTTCAGGCTTGCCTACAGCCCAATCTTTTTTGTTGTTATTTTTTTCCATTTATTTTACATACCGACCACAGTTTCCCCTCCTTCCTAACTTCCCATTCCCTCCTCCCACCTCCTATACTCCCTCCCATCCATCCCCTCCTCCTCCATTCAGAAATGGACAGGCCTCCCATGGGAGTCAACAAAGCATCACATATCAAGTTGAGGCAGGACTTAGTTCCTGCCCCTGCATCAAGGCTTCACAAGGCATCCTAGCATGGGGGAATATGTTCCAAAAAGCCAGCTGAAGAACCAGGAACACTTGATCCCACTGCTTGAGGCCCTACAAATAGACAGAGCTACACAACTGTCACCCACATTTAGAGGGCCTAGGTTGGTCCCATGAAGCCCCCTAGCTGTTGGTCCAGAGTCTGTGAGCTCCCACTAGCTAGTTTCAGTTGTCTCTGTGTGTTTCCACATCCTGATCTTGACCTCCCCTGCTCATACAATCCCCCCTCCCTCTCTTCAACTCGACTCCTGGAGGTTGGCCAGCTGTTGACTGTGGATCTCTGTGTCTCCTTCCATCATTTACCGGATGCAGGCTCTCAGATGACAACTAGGGTAGTCACCACTCTGATTACTGGAGAAGGCCAGTTCAGGCCCCTCTCCACTATTGCCAGTGTCTTAGCTGGGGTCATCCTTGTGGATTCCTGGGAGTTTCCCTTGCAACAGATTCTCTATAACTCCCATATGGCCCCTTTATCAAGATATTTCTTTCTTTACCGTCCCCCTCCATCCCATCCCAGCTCAACCAGTATGTTCTTTCATGCTCCCATCCCTCCATCCCTTTCCTTCTTTCCCACCACCCCCACCTACTCCCATCTTCGTGTCCTGTCTTATTAGTGCTTGTATCCTAGGAACATGTGTCCCTCTTATGGATCTTTGTGTTACCTAGCTTCTCTCGTGGTGTGGATTGCAGTCTGATTATCCTGTGCTTTACTTCTAATATCCACTTATGAGTGAGTACATACCATGTTTGTGTTTCAGGGTCTGGGTTACCTCACTCTGGATAATTTTTTTCTAGTTCCTTCCATTTGCCTGCAAATTTCATGATGTCATTCTTTATTGCTGATGAATACATTGTTGTGTAAATGTATCACATTTTCTTTATCCATTCTTTGGTTGAGGGCCATCAAGGTTGTTTCCAAGTTATGGCTATCACAAAAAACACTTCTATGAACATACTTGAGCAAATGT